>NC_068450.1:61047742-61202742 GCF_023373465.1 Oncorhynchus keta
TATGTGGTTGTCTCACTTGGCTATCTTAAGAGGAATGCACTAGCTGTGGGTCAGTCTGGATGGGAGCGTCTGCTGAATGGCTAAATTGTAATGTAAATGTAGTGCTATGTTTGTCGCCACACGGGACTGTTTCGTTCATTTCACGTTTATTGTTTTGTATTTCGTAGTGTTCAGTTTATGTTTTAAAATAAACATTATGGACACTTGCCACGCTGCGTTTTGGTCCTCCGATCCTTCTCGCTTCTCCTCCTCAGAAGAGGAGGACGAGATCCCTTACAGTTGGTGGTAGATCGAAGACCGTGTTGCCAAACCGTGTCCTTTGTCCTTTGAAGAATGTCTCTGGTGGTCAATTGGATATGTTGTAGTAACGTTGTTGTGTGATAGACGGGATACTCTGTCTGTTCCTTCATAACCCTCGTTTGCAGCGGCTGTTGCTAACTCAAAGGCTAGGAGGTATCACTTCTGTAGTGAATAAGAGTTCAAAGTTCATACCATTCGCAACCAAAGCTCATGCTGATGTTGGCTTCATTCTGTAGTTATTATCTGAACCATTCTGACATCGGACCGTCGTCCTCACATCCTCGGAACAGGAGGTTATATTGTCGTCAAGGCTTTAAATAGGAAGGGAGAGGAGGGCGTGTTTGAAAAGTTTTATAGCCCATGTCCCTTCACAGGGGCGGTCCACTGATTGAGCAGAGCCCAGTCTTATGAAAACCCAAATCTCACATTTTAGAAGCTAAAATCACATTTCATCCCATCACAAATAATTTCATATTCAAACATTTAAATTGAACAACAAATCCATGTAAATCCGATAACTCTGATGTGTAGACTTTTCCACTGTAGAATTTATGTCATCTTATCATTGATGAGAATGTGTCAGATGACAACCGAACTGACATCATATTCATTAGGTACCACCACATATGTTCAATTGGTCTGATTACCAGAATATAGTTCATTTCCCCCCCACCTTCTGATGTTCCCAGAATCTCTATGTTAACCAAGGTGTTTGCAAATGTAACATCAGTAGGGTAGAGATAGTTAAAACCTAACCCCTGGCTAAATTCCCAATCAGGCCTTCATACCATCACGGCCACCTAATCATCCACAGTTTACAATTGGCTCATTCATCCCCCGTCCTCTCCCCTGTAACTATTCCCCAGGTCGCTGCTGTAAATGAGAATGTGTTCTCAGTCAACTTACCTGGTAAAATAAGGGTTAAATAAATAGTGTTTTGATGGGGTACGACAGTTGAACTAAGCTCAGCTTAGCATGAGGCATTCGGGGGGCAATCAATAGATACATATCATTAATTTATGTCCAAAATGTATGTAGCAACTGTAGATTGCCCCTTTAAGGTCATCACTTAAAACTCGAGCAACTGGCTCGAGTTTTACTCAGAGACAGTGTTGTGATGATGTCAGGTGACGGAGAAAGTGGAACTACTGGTTCACTCTGCCATCTAGTGGCCACTGTTGGAACCACAGTCAACCTCATACCTTATGGCAAAATGGGGACTGTGAAGAGACACATAGACCATTTAATGCATTTTGTATTGTATTTTGCATTTTATTATGTATATGATACATGGTTGGGTTAAGACTGTTATATGTGGTTGTCTCGCTTGGCTATCTTAAGATGAATGCACGAGCTGTGGGTCTCTCTGAATGGGAGTGTCTGCTGAATGGCTAAATGTAGTGCTATGTATGTATATTTATGTATATTATCTATTTTATTTGTCAGCAGCAGCTAACTACAGAACCTAATAATAAATACTCTCTTCCCTCTCTCCCTCTCTCTCCCTCTCTCTCCCTCTCTCTAACCCTCTCTCTCCCTCTCTCTCTCTTCCTCTCTCTAACCCTCTCTCTTCCCTCTCTCTCCCTCTCTCTCCCTCTCTCTCCCTCTCTCTAACCCTCTCTCTCCCTCTCTCTAACTCTCTCTCTCTCTCCCTCTCTCTCCCTCTCTCTAACCCTCTCTCTCCCTCTCTCTCCCTCTCTTTAACCCTCTATCTCTCTCTAACCCTCTCTCTCCCTCTCTCCCTCTCTCTCCCTCTCTTTAACCCTCTATCTCCCTCTCTCCCTCTCTCCCTCTCTCTCCCTCTCTCAAATCATCTCTCTCCCTCTCTCTAACCCTCTCTCTCCCTCTCTCTAACCCTCTCTCTCCCTCTCTCTAACCCTCTCTCTTCCTCTCTCTCCTCTCTCTCCCTCTCTCTCTCTCCCCTCTCTCCCTCTCTCTCTTCCCTCTCTCCCTCTCTCTCTAACCCTCTCTCTCCCTCTCTCCCTCTCTCTCCCTCTCTCTCTCTCACTCTCTCTCTCCCTCTCTCTCCCTCTCTCTCCCTCTCCCTCTCTCTAACCCTCTCTTTCGCTATATCTCTCTCTCTCCCTCTTTCTCTCTCCCTCTTTCTCTCTCTTTTGCTCTCTCACTCTCCCTCCCTCTCTCGCTCCCTCTCTCTCTGTTTTGCTCTCTCACTCTCCCTCCCTCTCTCACTCCCTCTCTCACACCCTCTCTTGCCCTCTATCTCTCCCTCTTTCTGACTCTCTCTCTCTCCCAGAATTTATCGATGGGGATAGATCATTTCTCAGGCCTGTTTGTGATGTTGTGTGTGGGGGTGGTTGGAGCCATCTTTACCTTGGCAGCTGAACACACCTTCTATCACCTAGCCCTGCCCCGGCTACGACGGTCACACACACTTACCTACTGGTTGCATACCAGCCAGGTATGTACGTACACACACACACACACACACACACACACACACACACACACACACACACACACACACACACGCACAAAAACAAACACACGCACAAAAACACACACACATACACACATACACACACACACTCAATAACTAGATCTATAGCAAGCCACCAAGCTGTTAATATGATCTAAGATAATTAGAATTTCACACTTTTAAAAAGTTATTATCAAGGTGATCTTACCACTCTGATCTTAGCAAGGTGATCTTACCACTGTGATCTTACCATTGTGATCTTAACAAGGTGGTCTTACAACTGTGATCTTAACAAGATGATATTATCAAGGTGATCTTACCACTGTGATCTTAATAAGGTGATCTTATAAAGGTGATCTTACCACTGTTATCTTAACAAAGTGATCTTTATTGAGTGAATGTTCTCTCATCTGTGTTGTATCATCTATCTGTTGACAGAAGATCCATCGAGCCCTGAACACCCCTTACGAGGACGTAGGGAAAGAGTTGATTGGCCTGGACCACAAGTAGAGAAACACTCATCAATAATGTCTATATTAGAGTATAGGTTATAAATACTGTCTACGTTATAGTATAGGTTATCAATACTGTCTATATTGGAGTATAGGTTATAAATACTGTCTACATTAGAGTATAGGTCATCAATACTGTCTATGTTATAGTCTAGGTGATCAATACTTTCTATATTATAGTATAGGTTATCAATACTGTCTATATTGTAGTATATGTTATCAATACTGTCTATATTATAGTATAGGTTATCAATACTGTCTATATTATAGTATAGGTTATCAATACTGTCTATATTAGAGTATATTCTATCAATACTGTCTATATTATAGTATAGGTTATGAATACTGTCTATATTATAGCATAGGTTATCAATACTGTCTACATTAGAGTATAGGTTATCAATACTGTCCACATTAGAGTATCGGTTATAAATACTGTCTATATTACAGTATAGGCTATCAATACTGTCTATCTCGCAGTGTATGTTATCAATACTATCTATACTACAGTATAGGTTATCATTGCTATCTATTTTGCAGCATTAGGTTATCAAAACTATACTACAGTATAGGTAATCAATAATATCTAAATTACACTATAGGTTATCTATACTCTATATTACAGTATAGGTTATCAAAAATATGTATATTACAGTATAGGTAATCAATAATATATATATATATATATATATATTACAGTATAGATTATCAATACTATCTTTATTAGAGTATAGGTTATTAATACTGTCTATATTAGAGTATAGGTTATCAATACTGTCAATATTACATTATAGGTTATCAATACTATTTATATTACATTATAGGTTATCAGTACTGTCTATATTACATTATAGTTTATCAATACTATCTATACTACAGTGTAGGTTATAACTACTCTCTATTTTACAGTATGGGTTATCAATACTGTCCATATTAGTGTATAGGTTATCAATACTATCTACATTACATTATAGGTTATCAATACTATCTATACTACAGTGTAGGTTATAACTACTCTCTATTTTACAGTATGGGTTATTAATACTGTCCATATTAGTGTATAGGTTATCAATACTGTCTATATTACATTATAGGTTATCAATACTATCTATATTACAGTGTAGGTTATAACTACTCTCTATTTTACAGTATGGGTTATTAATACTGTCCATATTATAGGTTATAATACTGGTTATCAATACTATCTATACTATTAGGTTATAACTACTCTCTATTTTACAGTATGGGTTATTAATACTGTCTATATTATAGTATAGGTTATTACAATGTTACTATCTATATTTATATTACAGTTATAGTACTGTTATATTACAATAGTTTATCAATACTCTATACTACAGTGTAGGTTATAAATGCTATCTATTTTGCAGCATAGGTTATCAAAACTATCTACTATACAATACAGTATAGGTTAATCAATAATATCTAAATTACAATACTGTCTATATTAGAGTATAGGTTATCAATACTGTCAATATTACATTATAGGTTATCAATACTATTTATATTACATATAGGTTATCAGTACTATCTATATTACATTATAGGGTATCAATACTATCTATACTATGTAGGTTATAACTACGGTTATCAGATATATCAATACTATCTACATTATTATCAATACTGTCTATATTATAGTATAGGTTATTAATACTATATGTCAATATATTATAGTATAGGTTATCAATATCTATTTTGGCATAGGTTATCAAAACTATCATACTATATAGGTTATCAAGTACTCTATATTACATTATAGGTTATCAATAATATATATTACGGTATAGATTATCAATACTATCTATATTAGAGTATAGGTTATTAATACTGTCTATATTATAGTATAGGTTATCAATACTGGCAATATTACATTATAGGTTATCAATACTGTCTATATTACAGTATAGGTTATCGATATTGTCTACATTAGAATATAGGTTATCATTACTATCTATTACAGTATAGGTTATCAAGACTGTCAAAATGACATTATAGGTTGTCAATACTGTCTATATTACAGTATAGGTTATCAATACTGTCTATATTACAGTATAGGTTATCAATTCTCTCTATATTACAGTATCAGTTATCAATACTGTCTATATTACAGTATAGGTTATCAATTCTATCTATACTACAGTATAGGTTATCAATACTCTCTATATTAGAGTATAGTTTATCAATACTATTTATATTACAGTATAGGTTAACAATATTGTCAATTTTACCTCTCTTTCTCTCTCTCTCTCTCCCCCCCCATCTCTCTCTCCCCCAGTCCCTCCCCTTGTGTCTCTGACAGCTGCAGCCTCCACAGACACCAGCAGCCTCGCCCTCCTCCTCCTCCCCCGTCTTCCCCCCCTCCTCCTCAGCCCTCCTCTCCTGCCCGGGACATCAAGGAGAACAAGAGGGTCCACTTTGATCTGGAGAGTCTACACAGCTACCGTCTACACACACACACCGCCTCGTTCTGGGGACGTCCTGGCATGGTGGGGCGACACGGCCTGGGAGGTACACACTCACTCTAACACACATATTTGTTTTACCGTCCTGTTGGGGACCAAAACATTTATTCCAATTCAAAATCCTATTTTCCCTAACCCCTAATCCTTACCCTTAACACCTAACCCTAAAACTAAACCTAACCCTATCACTTAACCCTAGTTCTAACCCTAAAACTAAACCTAACCCTATCACTTAACCCTAGTTCTAACCCTAAAACTAAACCTAACCCTATCACTTAACCCTAGTTCTAACCCTAAAACTAAACCTAACCCTATCACTTAACCCTAGTTCTAACCCTAAACCTAAGCACTAAGCCTAAAATACACGTTTTCCCTGTGAGGATCAGCGAAATGTCCCCAGAATTTTCCTTGTTTTACTATCCTTTAGTAGAACTTCTGGGACCCACAAGGATTGTAAAACCAAACCACACACACACTTTACAAGCTTTATTTGAATCCACAAATCACATTCCCTTCAATGAGATTCAGAGAAAAGGTCACATAGTTTCTGTCTTCCCCTGTCTGTTCCAGGGTGTCTGGGTGGTTTATCTCCTCCTCAGGTTAGCCTGCATGCTAACGGTGGCCCAGCATCGGCCCTGGCCTCCCCCGGCCTGGTCCTGCCTCCTCTGGGGAACCCAGGCAACCAGGCCTTCCTGTGGGAGGGAGAGCTCCAGGAGGTCCAGGGGAGGATCGAGACGTTCACAGCCCAGCTGAGAGATGCCGTGGCCAGGAGGGCCGAGATACAGACCTGCCTGGAGAACCATAAAATGAACCAGAGCACAGCTACTGCTGTCAAACTGGAGAAAGACAAGGTTGGCCAGTCACAAAGCCTGGAGAGAGTGAGAACCAACGCAGAGAAAGATAGAACCAAGGAAGAGAGAGAGGGGATCAACCAGGAGAAAAGGAAGAGTGGCAGATCAAACCTCTGTAGCAGCCTGGACAGAGACAGAGACAGAGACAGAGACAGGACAAGCAGGGACAGTTCCACTGTGAGACAAACAGCCAGACAGGACACAGACAGGGACAGACTGTTACACCAATCAGAAACTGAGAGAGACAGAGACGACCAATCAAAAAGCCTGGGCGGAAATGGGAGCAGCCAATCACATGCCTCCAACATTCTGCAGACAGGGAGGAACAGCCAATCAGAAGTTCTGATCATCCTACAGAGGAGGAGAGAGATCCAATCAAAAACCTCTGCCAGCCTGGACAGAGGGACAACCAACCAATCAGGTGCTGTCAATACACTGCAGGGAGAAAGAACTGTCCAATCACGTAACTCCACCAGTCTGGAGAGAGGAAGAGCCAGGCAATCAGGTGCAGTGAATGACCAGGAGAGGGGGAGAACTGTCCAAACACGGACAGGGGCTGGTCTGGACAGACTGAGAGCTAGCCAATCCAGTGCCTGCACTGGGAATCTGGTTAGAGAATGTCCCGCCCCCGTGGACACACAGAAGAGTTTGTGTTAGTCGTTTGATTGGTTATTTATTGGAACACAATAGACCAATCAGAGGGCTGGAAAAGAATCTAACAGGTCCAAATGATTTACAAGGCAGCGGATGAAGTAAACATTATCAGAGTTTTAAAAAACAATGACAGAGATGTGGTACTGGTCCATTTGCCTCTGATGTCAACGGCTGCTGTCTGTTAACAAAATGTCTGATCAGAACTTTACCCGTCTACTGTTTGTCTCCACTAGGTGTGTTTCCTTTTTGTTTCTAACTACTAATAGCTCTCTCTCTTCATCTCGTACCCCTGGGTTGTGTTCACTAGGAACCAAACAGAAGCAAACAGAACAAAACGGGAAGGGACCTACCTGATTTTGTCCAATAGAATCTCTCGTTTTTGTTGCAGAAGGTTTTTCTGTTTGGAGCGAACGGTTTCCGTTGCAATGGTTTGTGATTAATGTATACACCCCAGGTCTGTAGTCAGTTCTCAGTGGGTCATTCAAGGTACACATGGGGCTCCTAAATGTTCAATCAAATGCTATTTCCACCCGACCGGGTAAGAATCGGCTATCCCAGAGGGCAAACTACACGTGTCCACTGTCATTGTCCTGACTGATCCTCTATAAGGACCTTGAGTTGGTTTGATACTATGCAGTTGAATTGAATTTACTTTAATGGAATTTGTATGTTGGATGTCATGGTGGTGTCAAATGTAACTATACAGTGACAATAGTCGAACCTGGAAGTGGATGAAAAAGGTGGACGTGGAAAGAGAGAAGGCGGTTGTATTTGAGCCTATAGTAGGTGTTTTAGAAGAGATGCAGGTTGCTAGGTTACCTGTAGAGGACCGAGGAGTGTTGTAGATATGTTGTTCTGGTGTTGATGGGTCGTGTTCGGTGTCCCATTATGCTGCCTATAACAACAGCTATATGTCTCATTCTCACACACAACAGAATTATATCAGCATATTATTGGGACTCGTATCATGTTGTTGTATATCATTTCCATTTTTTGAAATTAAACATTTATATACTGGTTTTATTGGAACGAATTACCACAGACTGTAATGACAGTCTATACCACAAGGTGGTGCCTGGATCTCCCTCTCTCTCTCACACACACACACACACACACACACACACACACACACACACACACACACAACCCATTCAACTAAGCAACTGAAACATTCTTTGATGGATGAGGAGGAATAGATTATTTCACGATCATAGTAGTAACAATTTTCATTCCATGCCTTTCCCACAATTCTGTGATATTTAGCAACACAAGAGACCCCCCCCCCCAACACATACACACACTCACACATAAAGGTGTGCACACACACAGACACAATCACACAGTTATAGTAATTCGCTGTGAAATTAAAAGAGAAACCTCTCATCGTTAATCCACCCAAAATCACACGCTCTGATTACATCATCCTAAAGAGCAATTAGAACACTGCTGCGCCTCACTCGTATGAATCAAAGCTCAGATTTATCTGAGTGTGTGTGTGTGAGAGTGTGTGTGTGTCACAGGGAACAAAATGAGGTCAGACAACAGTTGTATCTAAATGTATGGATGTTATACATCTGACATATTGACATATTTACTCAGGCATACAGAGCAGAGGTAGGGGAATATATACACACACACTTAGACACCCACATACTTACACACACACACACACACACACGGTCCCCATTCCCAGTGACCCTGGTCTGTTTGGTGAAGCCTGCAGGATATTTTAGGCTTAGTCACTCATGTTAGAACACACATATTAACCCACGCATCCTCAAATATATCTTTCTGCATCACTCTGTTGTTCTCTCTTCATCTCTCTCTCCATCTCCGTCTCTTCATTTCTCTGTGTGAGACAGTAAGAGATATGGACAGACAGTAGAGACAGTAAGGGATATGGACAGACAGTAGAGACAGTAAGAGATATGGACAGACAGTAGAGAGAGATATGGACAGACAGTAGAGACAGTAAGAGATATGGACAGACAGTAGAGAGAGATATGGACAGACAGTAGAGAGAGATATGGACAGACAATAGAGAGAGATATGGACAGACAATAGAGAGAGATATGGACAGACAGTAGAGAGAGATATGGACAGACAGTAGAGACAGTAAGGGATATGGACAGACGGTAGAGAGAGATATGGACAGACAGTAGAGACTGTAAGGGATATGGACAGACAGTAGAGACAGTAAGGGATATGGACAGACAGTAGAGAGAGATATGGACAGACAGTAGAGACTGTAAGGGATATGGACAGACAGTAGAGACTGTAAGGGATATGGACAGACAGTAGAGACTGTAAGGGATATGGACAGACAGTAGAGACTGTAAGGGATATGGACAGACAGTAGAGACTGTAAGGGATATGGACAGACAGTAGAGACAGTAAGGGATATGGACAGACAGTAGAGACAGTAAGGGATATGGACAGACAGTAGAGACTGTAAGGATATGGACAGACAGTAGAGACAGTAAGGGATATGGACAGACAGTAGAGACTGTAAGAGATATGGGCAGACAGTAGAGAGAGATATGGACAGACAGTAGAGAGAGATATGGACAGACAGTAGAGAGAGATATGGACAGACAGTAGAGACAGTAAGGGATATGGACAGACAGTAGAGACAGTAATGGATATGGACAGACAGACAGTAGAGAGAGATATGGACAGACAGAGACAGTAAGGGATATGGACAGACAGTAGAGAGAGATATGGACAGACAGTAGAGAGAGATATGGACAGACAGTAGAGACAATAAGGGATATGGACAGACAGTAGAGACAGTAATGGATATGGACAGACAGTAGAGAGAGATATGGACAGACAGAGACAGTAAGGGATATGGACAGACAGTAGAGAGAGATATGGACAGACAGTAGAGAGAGATATGGACAGACAGTAGAGAGAGATATGGACAGACAGTAGAGACAGTAAGGGATATGGACAGACAGTAGAGAGAGAGATGGACAGACAGTAGAGACAGTAAGGGACATGGACAGACAGTAGAGAGAGATATGGACAGACAGTAGAGACAGTAAGGGATATGGACAGACAGTAGAGACTAAGGGATATGGACAGACAGTAGAGACAGTAAGGGATATGGACAGACAGTAGAGACAGTAAGGGATATGGACAGACAGTAGAGAGAGATATGGACAGACAGTAGAGACAGTAAGGGATATGGACAGACAGTAGAGACTAAGGGATATGGACAGACAGTAGAGACAGTAAGGGATATGGACAGACAGTAGAGACAGTAAGGGATATGGACAGACAGTAGAGAGAGATATGGACAGACAGTAGAGACAGTAAGGGATATGGACAGACAGTAGAAAGATACGAACAGACAGTAGAGACAGTAAGGGATATGGACAGACAGTAGAGACAGTAAGGCATATGGACAGACAGTAGAGAGAGATATGGACAGACAGTAGAGAGAGATATGGACAGACAGTAGAGACAGTAGGCGATATGGACAGACAGTAGAGAGCGAAATAAACTAGGACAGACAGTAGAGACAGTAAGGGATATGGACAGACAGTAGAGAGAGATATGGACAGACAGAGACAGTAAGCAATATGGACAGACAGTAGAGAGAGATATGGACAGACAGTAGAGAGATATGGACGGACAGTAGAGACAGTAAGCGATATGGACAGACAGTAGAGAGAGATATGGACAGACAGTAGAGACAGTAAGTGATATGGACAGACAGTAGAGAGCGAAAGAAATTAGGACAGACAGTAGAGAGCGAAAGAAATTAGGACAGACAGTAGAGAGAGAGAGATATGGACAGACAGTAGAGAGAGAAAGATATGGACAGACAGAGAGAAGGGATCGAGACAGAGAGAAAGGATCGAGACAGACAGAGAGAAGGGATCGAGACAGAGAAATAGGATCGAGACAGACAGAGAGAAGGGATCGAGACAGAGAGAAAGGATCGAGACAGACAGAGCGGAGGCCTTTGTGTTGTTCTGTTGAATCACTCCTCAAATGAAGGCCACTTCAGACCTCCGGACAGCTCCACACCACACACACACACACACACACACACACACACACACACACACACACACACACTGCAGAGCATTGAGATGTCTGTGATGGAGTGTGTGTATGTGTGTGTAGAGGCCAGATGGTGAGGGCCCTAGGGATAGTCAACCAGGACTGACTCAGCCCTCAGTGGGAGGGGGGGGGGGGCTCTCTCCTCCTTCCCTCGCTCTCTCTTCTCTCTTTACCCCTTCCTTCTCTTTCTCGTCTCCCTGTCTCTCCTCTCTCTTTACCCCGTCTCTCTCTCTCTCCTCTCTCTTTACCCCGTCCTTCTCTTTCTCGTCTCCCTGTCTCTCCTCTCTCTTTACCCTTCTCTCCCTCTCTCTTTACCCCTTCCTTCTCTTTCTCGTCTCCCTCTCTCTCTCCTCTCTTTACCCTTCTCTCCCTCTCTCTTTACCCCTTCCTTCTCTTTCTCGTCTCCCTGTCTCTCTCTCTCCTCTCTCTTTACCCTTCTCTCCCTCTCTTTACCCCTTCCTTCCTCTCCTTCTCTCGTCTCCCTGTCTCTCTCTCCTCTCTCTTTACCCTTCTCTCCCTCTCTCTTTCTCCTCCTGTCTCTCTCTCTCCTCTCTCTTTACCCTTCTCTCCCTCTCTCTTTACCCCTTCCTTCTCTTTCTCGTCTCCTGTCTCTCTCTCTCCTCTCTCTTTCCCTTCTCTCCCTCTCTCTTTACCCCTTCCTTCTCTTTCTCGTCTCCCTGTCTCTCCTCTCTCTTTACCCTTCTCTCCCTCTCTCTTTACCCCTTCCTTCTCTTTCTCGTCTCCCTCTCTCTCCTCTCTCTTTACCCTTCTCTCCCTCTCTCTTTACCCCGTCCTTCTCTTTCTCGTCTCCCTGTCTCTCCTCTCTCTTTACCCCGTCTCTCTCTCTCTCCTCTCTCTTTACCCTTCTCTCCCTCTCTCTGTTTACCCCGTCCTTCTCTTTCTCGTCTCCCTCTCTCTCCTCTCTCTTTACCCTTCTCTCCCTCTCTCTTTACCCCTTCCTTCTCTTTCTTGTCTCCCTGTCTCTCTCCTCTCTCTCAGGAGTATAGATTTGATAAAGGAGTTAGCAGGGACTAACCAACAGTAGAATTCATTAAAGATATCTTATAACAACCCACATCCGTGTGTGGGTGTGAATCAATAGAGGATCTTTTTCACTCCTCCAGGGATAACAGCTGTATTCTTGACAACTAAAGACTCCTCCAACCGAATGTCTATGCTTCAGCTCAGTGGGCTAACACGGTCTTGAGACACATAAACCACCAATGGTCAGTCACACAAACTTCATTGAATTTACAAATAGACGTTTCCTGAGTCAAGGAGTTTATAACCATTACCTGGAAACACAAGTTTAAAAAAACAGTAGCCCATGAAAAAGGACAGTAATATAATATTAGTATTTACATTGGTAATAAAGACAGAAAAGGTAAATAAATGACATCTCTGGAAAATGCAGCATTTCTGTTTCTTAGAAGTCATAATGCAAGTTCATAGAAACACAATGAAGTAGAATACACTCATTCACACACAGAAACACACATGCAAGACAGACACACCCTCACACACATACATACACATGCAGACTAACACCAGTATTCAACAGTTCTATCATCAAAAGAGGATATCCACTACAGAACAAGTCGTTCTGCTGCTAGGCAACCGATGCACACAGACCACACCCACAAGTCTACACAGTCTTTAGTCACCATTTATCTTATTGTGTTGTCAGTGGGGGTTTGATTAGCAACAAATGAGCTTAAAAATAATTCATATTATTGCATGTAATTTTATACAATTGGAGGTGATTGGTTGAGTCTGTGTGTGTGTGTGTGTGTGTGTGTGTGTGTGTGTGTGTGTGTAGCCACGGGTAGGGGTGCTACTAAAAATCTGAATCAAAAATCAAATCCTTCATTTTCAATTTTCCTAAAAGTAGTGCACTGTGTTAGCGGTCTGTAGCGCAGACCCCCACCACCAAACGACTTCCCACAGCTGTGTGTGTGTGTGGATCTGTTCATATTGTTAAGCCAAATGTTCCCTCCAGTCTTTGTCTCCCCCTCTTTGTTTACTGTAGTAATCCTCTCCAAGATGTTCACTTTCCTTCCTCCTTTTCTCCTCCTCTTCTTCGTCTCTACAGTAAGTCAGTGGAATGGAAACCTGAGAGAGATCCTATATACAGTATAGTATAGTACAGCTGGTAGGTATAGTCAGTAGACTGGAAAAGTATTCTAGTCAGATAGTAGAAGGTGGTAAACCAACTACTAGAGCTGCTATTGTTTCTGTTGTCTTTAGTGATCCAGTCTCCATGCTCCTGAAGACCTTCAGTCAGACACGCTCCACCTCCACTGTTAGACCCTGACTTAGCAGTGTTCTATGTCGCGTTATAACCTCCACTACTGTTAGACCTTGACTTAACAGTCCTCCCAAGTCTTACTCTGCAGTGTCTTGTAGATCAGCTATTTGTCTGTTTCCATCTGGACCCTTTCTCAGTATTGAAGTAGTGTTCTGGATCATTGTGACTCCTCTACGCCAAGTTATAACCTCCATTATATTACATTTTAACTCCTAAGTTGTCTCATAACCTCCTCTCACTCATTTAAGTCATGTAGTAGTTCTCCTGACTGTTAGGTCTCCCCAAACGGTGTCACATTTAATAACTTCCCCTGACTGTTAGGGCTCCTCAAACGGTGTCACATTTAATTACGGCCCCTGACTGTATGGTTACCTAGTGGTACTACTGTCTATATTAACTGCTCTATGTCGTCTTATAACCTCTTGCTCTATAAGTTCCCCTATGTTCTCTTCTAACCTCGTAGTCTGTTTTTACTAGTGTTACTGTCTATTATAACCCCTCTATGTTGCGTTATAATCTCCTCTCTGTCTGCATGGTCTTGTAATATACTTCTTGATCAGCGCGGCTGTGGGCTGAGACAGTGGGCCGGCGGGGGAGGGTCATAGAGCGGGGGAGGGGGGGGGAGTAACTGTCCAACAGCAGATCTGGGTGAGGAGGGGGAGGGAGGGGGGAGTAGAAGGGGGGAGGAGGGGGAGGGAGGGGGGAGTAGAAGGGGGGAGAAGGGGGAGGCAGAGGGGAGGAGGTGGGCTGAGGAGGCGGAGGTAGGGTGGAGGAAGAGAAGGGAGGGAGTGGAGAGGAGATGGGGTGAGGAGGGGGAGGCAGGGTGGAGGAATCGGTCTGGCTGGGAGAGGAGGAGCAGATAGAGTCTGATTTCACAGGAAGTGTTCGGTATTCCCGATATTCCGGTGTGGAGACTTTCTCCTGGCGCTGCAGCGCCCCCCTCTGGCCCTGCTCACCGACGCTCCCGCTGGTGGTGTTCCTCCGCTCCCAGGGGGTCCCGTTACCGGCAGCTGTTACTCTGGCCCCTAGGGTCCCGTTACTCCCGGTACTGACACTGCTAGACACCCTGACCACAGGGTGATGAGGGGCGTGAGCGTCTATGGTGACAATACTCCCGGTAACGCTCCCGGTAACACTCCCGGTGTGGCTGTCATGGTCAGAGGGGACCCGGTAGTACGGAGACTCAGAGCTTCCTGTTGAAGACCCTCCTCCACAGGAAGAGGCGGAGTCAGAGCCCTTGGCAGAGGAGCAGATTGGTCCGTGCTGTTTGGACATGGCAATGACCTATAGGATGAACAGAGGAGACAGTTAGCTAGTTACTTCAGCTAGTTAGAATGTAAATCAACAGTTCATTTAGCATTTAGCTAGTTACTTCAGCTAGTTAGAATGTAAATCAACAGTTCATTTAGCTAGTTACTTCGGCTAGTTAGAATGTAAATCAACAGTTCATTTAGCTAGCTACTTCAGTTAGTTAGAATGTAAATCAACAGTTCATTTAGCTAGTTACTTCGGCTAGTTAGAATGTAAATCAACAGTTCATTTAGCTAGTTACTTCGGCTAGTTAGAATGTAAATCAACAGTTCATTTAGCTAGCTACTTCAGTTAGTTAGAATGTAAATCAACAGTTCATTTAGCATTTAGCTAGTTACTTCAGCTAGTTAGAATGTAAATCAACAGTTCATTTAGCTAGTTACTTCGGCTAGTTAGAATGTAAATCAACAGTTCATTTAGCTAGTTACTTCAGCTAGTTAGAATGTAAATCAACAGTTCATTTAGCTAGTTACTTCAGCTAGTTAGAATGTAAATCAACAGTTCATTTTAACTAACTCAGATTTGATATTTATCTTACCTGCGCCACTCGCGGCTGATTGGGCGGCTGATTGGTCGGCTGATTGGGCACACGCGGAGTCGTCACAGGGATAGGCCCCTCCCTGACTCGTTCCCCTCCCTGGCTGAGTGACATCAACTTGGCACGCGTCACTGCGCTCTTAGGGGAGACAGGGGGAGGTAGAGAGGAGACAGAAGGAGGTAGAGGGGAGACAGTAGGGGGGTGTCTAATCCCCTCCATAGGGATATGCACCAGTGGGGCTGGCGCTGGGGTAGCCGTGGCAACGGCTCGATTGGCCGACTGTACCATCGGATAGAGGGAGGGAGGATTCATCACCCCTGTCTCCCCTGCCTCGCCCCCTCCTCCTGCTCCTCCCTCTCCTCCAGATGTGTCCGTCTCTCCCTCCTCCTCGCTCCGTCTCTCCGTAGAGCGCTGCTGTCTCCACTCCTGCATCAGCGGTGGTCGCAGCCTGACAGATCACACATGGTGTGTTTGACTTGACGATTAATCTCAGGGTTGTATGACACACACCTACAACACACACTAGCCACAAACGTACCTTGGTTGTGACCTGCGGGGGTCGAAGGACAGGTGGAAGGTCATGTGCCGCTGGTTGGAGGGGTCGTCTCCGGGGGGCGAGGTGCTGCTGCTGCCGTTGGCGACGCGGGGTAAGGTATTGCTGAATGTTACCATGGTTTCCTTTCCCATGGTGCCGCGGGGTGCCAGGAGCTCCACGTCAGCACTGGCCCTCTTCAGAGATGCTACGCTGGCCTTCTCCCTACGAACCTACAGAACAACATAGTGTGGCTAACTACTAATACTAACCACGACAACACAACCTGTCTCCCTTCATCTCGTACCTTGCAGCGTCCAGTGCCCAGTTCCTCCCTGCTGTCTGAGGGTCTGGGTGTCTTGCTGCGGTACAGAGAGCCGTGCTGAGAAGCATGACCTCTCTGGGCTCTTCCCCTCACCACCTCCCTCTGCTGCTGGGGGGGGGATGCAGCCCTCCGGACAGGCTGGGGGAGGCAGTCCTCCTCGGATGACCTGAAGTTACCTACTGCATACAGAGACTAGAGGGAGGGTACGGAGGGAGGGGAAGGAGAGGTGGAGATAGCGATAGAGAGAGGGATAGAAGCGTGAAATTTGTTGAGACAGGTTTCCTAAAAAAATAACAGTGAAATTCTCCCACTGAGAACTCTTAAAAGATTATTAATTCCCATCTCTCTCTGTCTTTTTCTCAGTTTTCTCCACACACACAAAGTCCCCCCCCCACACCACACACACACACACCCACACACACACACACACACACACACACACACACACACCAGGTAGACTCCTATGCCAGCTCCTATGGCGTAGCCAACATAGACATCTCTGGGATGGCAGCGGTGTTGTGTGATCTGAGTCAGTCCGGCTATACCCGCAGCCAGACAGTATCCAAACACCAGCACCGGCTTCACCAGCTTAGTACTACTGCTGATCACACTGTTCAAATACATCTACACACACACACACACACACACACACACACACACACACACACACAAAGAACTACTGCGGATGGCAATGTTTCCAATTTTAACTTCAAATGCATCTTCATAAAGTTTGACAGACAGACAGGCAGACAGACAAGTTAGTAGCTGTCAATGCTTACAGAAATGTAGACAGCAGCAAAGCCAGAGAGCGTTGCATGCTGGGACGGAAATGTTTTCCTGAAGAGAAGGAGAGAGAGAGTAAGAATCAGGGAGCGAGAGGGAGATGTGATGCAGAGAGAGAGAAAGAGAGGTTTTATTGAAGCTGGAGAACACAAAGAGTGTGTGTGTGTGTGTGTGTGTGTGTGTGTGTGTGTGTGTGTGTGTGTGTGTGTGTGTGTGTGTGTGTGTGTGTGTGTGTGTGTGTGTGTGTGTGTGTGTGTGTGTGTGTGTGTGTGTGTGTGTGTGTGTGTGTGTGTGTGTGTGTGTGTGTGTGTGTGTTACCTGGCTGACAGGATGGCATACATATCTTTCCCAGAGCAGATGTCCTGTGTGATGAAATTGTTCTGGTCACATGATATCCCAGGCAGCGTGTAATTGGGCTGACAGACAGTCAGGAAGAAAGGGGTGGGATAACCAGTAGCCAACTGGATGATGTCTGTCATTAGGGCTGTTGCCAGGAGACCAAACACATGAACACCTGGGGGAGAAGGAGGAGGAGAGAGAGGGGGGAGACAGGGAGAAGGGATGGAAAAGGAGAGAGAGGGGGAGGGAGGAGCATGCACCAGGTAAGAGTTATCTGAAACATCTGAAGACGTCTCGCCTGTCCTCATTCCCTCTACATCTCTCTCTCCCCTGTCCTCATTCCCTCTACATCTCTCTCTCCCCTGTCCTCATTCCCTCTACATCTCTCTCTCCCCTGTCCTCATTCCCTCTACATCTCTCTCTCTCCCCTGTCCTCATTCCCCCTACATCTCTCTCTCTCCCCTGTCCTCATTCCCCCTACATCTCTCTCTCCCCTGTCCTCATTCCCTCTACATCTCTCTCTCCCCTGTCCTCATTCCCCCTACATCTCTCTCTCTCCCCTGTCCTCATTCCCCCTACATCTCTCTCTCTCCCCTGTCCTCATTCCCCCTACATCTCTCTCTCCCCTGTCCTCATTCCCTCGACATCTCTCTCTCCCCTGTCCTCATTCCCTCGACATCTCTCTCTCCCCTGTCCTCATTCCCTCGACATCTCTCTCTCCCCTGTCCTCATTCCCTCTACATCTCTCTCTCCCCTGTTCTCAAATTCTTGCTTTAACTGGAACAGGCCTGAAGTAGATTCTCTCCCTAGGCTATCATTACTCTCTGAAGTAGATTCTCTCCCTAGGCTATCATTACTCTCTGATGTAGATTCTCTCCCTAGGCTATCATTACTCTCTGAAGTAGATTCTCTCCCTAGGCTATCATTACTCCCTGAAGTAGATTCTCTCCCTAGGCTATCATTACTCTCTGAAGTAGATTCTCTCCCTAGGCTATCATTACTCTCTGAAGTAGATTCTCTCCCTAGGCTATCATTACTCTCTGAAGTAGATTCTCTCCCTAGGCTATCATTACTCTCTGAAGTAGATTCTCTCCCTAGGCTATCATTACTCTCTGAAGTAGATTCTCTCCCTAGGCTATCATTACTCTCTGAAGTAGATTCTCTCCCTAGGCTATCATTACTCTCTGAAGTAGATTCTCTCCCTAGGCTATCATTACTCTGTGAGGTAGATTCTCTCCCTAGGCTATCATTACTCCCTGAAGTAGATTCTCTCCCTAGGCTATCATTACTCCCTGAAGTAGATTCTCTCCCTAGGCTATCATTACTCCCTGAAGTAGATTCTCTCCCTGGGCTATCATTACTCTCTGAAGTAGATTCTCTCCCTAGGCTATCATTACTCTGTGAGGTAGATTCTCTCCCTAGGCTATCATTACTCTTTGAAGTAGATTCTCTCCCTAGGCTATCATTACTCTTTGAAGTAGATTCTCTCCCTAGGCTATCATTACTCTTTGAAGTAGATTCTCTCCCTGGGCTATCATTACTCTCTGAAGTAGATTCTCTCCCTGGGCTATCATTACTCTCTGAAGTAGATTCTCTCCCTAGGCTATCATTACTCTCTGAAGTAGATTCTCTCCCTAGGCTATCATTACTCCCTGAAGTAGATTCTCTCCCTGGGCTATCATTACTCCCTGAAGTAGATTCTCTCCCTAGGCTATCATTACTCTGTGAGGTAGATTCTCTCCCTAGGCTATCATTACTCTGTGAGGTAGATTCTCTCCCTAGGCTATCATTACTCTGTGAGGTAGATTCTCTCCCTAGGCTATCATTACTCTGTGAGGTAGATTCTCTCCCTAGGCTATCATTACTCTGTGAGGTAGATTCTCTCCCTAGGCTATCATTACTCTGTGAGGTGTGCACCTGTTCACTCCCCCTTGAGGATTCAAGCGTAAATAACAGGTACGTACCAACAAAGCGAACAGTCCTCCGTAGGAAGGAGTTGAAGTTACACCCATCAGCTTTACTCGGTTTGACTCTGGACTGGTAACAATACACCAGCCCTTCACCCAGCATGATCTATTCTCACACACACACACACAATTAGTCATGCACCCTGATGCTGATAGGCTGTTTATTGATCAGAATCTATTGATTCTAGGTTCTGACGGTGTGTGTACTAACCGAGGCAGCCGGTCCTGCGAAGGCCAGGCTCAGTAACATCAGCAGAGGGATCAGTTCGTCTCCTGTCTCCAGGTAGGGCAACAACAGGTCCCGGTCATAGCAATGGAACCCAGGGGTCGCCGGGGACAACAGGTCTGTCAACTCCATGAAGTAGAGAGAGACAAGGGAGGAGAGGACGATGGGGAGCTAGACAGAAAGAAAGAGAGCGAGACAGACACAGAGCGCGAGAGAGAGAGGGAGGGAGCGAGCAGGGGACAGAGAGAAAGAAAGGGAGAGAGGTAAAAGGGAGATATTGTCTTACTAACAGCCATAGTGAGTGGTATACATTAAATGCAGTTATATTGGACACACATGTATGCACATCCACACACCTCTATGAAGTAGAAGCATGGTAGAAGTGTCATGCTGTCTTTGGGAGGTTTCTTCTTGGTCTTGGCTTTTGGTGACGACATCATCCTGGTGTTGGTCCAATCAGAGTCTAGGAACAGACAGAAGGGGAGGGGTTAGTCATCACACTGGTGGCGTTCCAGGTGGCATACATTACAGAGGCGTTTTTGCACATTATCAGCTTGTTAAGTCATATTCTGCTACTACTTCCACATGGGCAAACATCTGCTTGGTCTCGGACTGATCCTTTGAAGCAAACCTAAGCTAATAGTAAATAGCTGAATGTACATCTGTTGTGTAGGTCCCTCAACTCCAAATGAACAGAACATCAGAACACACACACAGGCGAGCCTCAATGGTGTGCTATCTCTGTTTCCCACGTCTCTCTCTCTCTTTGTTCTCTCTTAACTAGCTGTCTAAATTCAGGACAATGGAGTGGACACAGGACAGCGCCATAGTTACAGTAACTCAGAGAGAAATAAGCAGGGAGTTGAGACACACAGCTCCCCTCCTTTTGCCCGGAGTTATTCTACTGTAACTATGGCGCTGTCCACTGCATGGTCCTGAACTCAGAGAGAGAGAAAACCTCTCCTGATTTAGAACCATTGATTGTCTCAGACACTAGAGTCAGACTCACCCCGCCTTGCCTCTCCTCCACACACACACACACACACACACACACACACACACAGAGTTCTGAATTACCTCTGTCCCGCGGGTTGTGTGTGTTAGCAGAGGCCCGTCTTGCCCTCCCCCCTCGCCGAGGTCTAGCGTGCTGCTCCAGTTTTCCGTTCAAACGTTAATCCATCTTCACGCGCTGCCAGTTGTTTTACGTCCCCCAAAACACACATAAACACACATTAGGTTGTTTGGGTTGGTCAGATTCTCCACGGATAGAGAGGACGAGAGAATGATAAAGGGAGAATGATAGATGGGTAAGACGAAAGGGAAAAGTCCGATATTCGATATTTCTCCGTTATTTTCCTTCTGATCGCGCGTGTGTGAATAAACTCCGAGGTTTAACGTGCCTTCTACCGGTCCACCCCAGTCCCAGTCAGCCAGGCTATGTTTGAACAGCCCACACAAACTCAAACAGCGCTCAGAAACGAACCGATATCTCACTTGAAGAACCGCCGCTCACAGAGAGCCTCGCGCACACAAAGGCATGGGGGGCGCGAGGGTGCGGGGGGAGACGAGGGGAGGAGACCGACTGTTCCTTCACACATACACAAACGCCCCTCCCCTCACCGCTCCAAATTCCTAATGGTAGGCTACCACCACCATAAAGCTGGGCAAAACAAAGCGATGGATTTTGGTGTGTGTTTGGGTATGCGCGTGCATGAGTGAAAGCATGTGTGTCTGTTTGATTCTAAGTGTTTCTTCGAATATATTCCCCTTTTAGAACATTCTATTTTAAATGTAAAGGCTATTCATTTTAGGCAAAAATATTCTGATACCCCCCACCTCTCTTCCTCTTTTCGTCTCCTCTTTCCTCTTTTTTATTGTGGGTAGACCTAGTCCAGTAGGGTGGGGTTGGGTTGGGTTCTGACCACGTGCCTGTCTGTGACTGCTGCTGCGGTGTGTAATTAGCGTCTCTTCATTCAACAAACGTGCGCGCGCGCTCACACATCTTCTGCTTCTGACCTGTCTGATTTACCATGAGATGTACACATTCAAACCTTTCTCCCACGGTTATAAATACACACACACCATGACACATGCACCCACCCTTTTCGCCTGGACTGGTCACAGCTGAGTGGCTAATAAACTCATCACTCACTCACACACACATACATATAAAGACTCCAACCTATCTTTATATGTGGTCCTTCTGAGCTCAGTTGGTAGAGCATGAGAAGACTTGTAACGCCAGGGTAGACAACCTATTCAGATTCACTCAACCCATACAATGTACACACATGACTGTAAGACTCCTACCTTTCAGCACTAAAAGCGTCTGCTAAATGGCATATATAACAAAGACTCCAACCTATCAGCACTACTCTACAGACAACAGAGAAGACTCCAACCTATCAGCACTAGCCTACAGACAACAGAGAAGACTCCAACCTATCAGCACTAGCCTACAGACAACAGAGAAGACTCCTACCTATCAGCACTAGCCTACAGACAACAGAGAAGACTCCAACCTATCAGCACTACTCTACAGACAACAGAGAAGACTCCAACCTATCAGCACTACTCTACAGACAACAGAGAAGACTCCTACCTATCAGCACTACTCCACAGACAACAGAGAAGACTCCTACCTATCAGCACTACTCTACAGACAACAGAGAAGACTCCAACATATCAACACTAACCTACAGACAACAGAGAAGACTCCAACCTATCAGCACTACTCTACAGACAACAGAGAAGACTCCTACCTATCAGCACTAACCTACAGACAACAGAGAAGACTCCAACCTATCAGCACTACTCTACAGACAACAGAGAAGACTCCAACATATCAACACTAACCTACAGACAACAGAGAAGACTCCAACCTATCAGCACTAACCTGCAGACAACAGAGAAGACTCCAACCTATCAGCACTACAGACAACAGAGAAGACTCCAACCTATCAGCACTACTCTACAGACAACAGAGAAGACTCCAACCTATCAGCACTAACCTGCAGACAACAGAGAAGACTCCAACATATCAACACTAACCTACAGACAACAGAGAAGACTCCAACCTATCAGCACTAACCTGCAGACAACAGAGAAGACTCCAACCTATCAGCACTAGCCTACAGACAACAGAGAAGACTCCAACCTATCAGCACTAACCTACAGACAACAGAGAAGACTCCAACCTATCAGCACTAGCCTGCAGACAACAGAGAAGACTCCAACCTATCAGCACTAACTTGCAGACAACAGAGAAGACTCCAACCTATCAGCACTATTTTATTTATTTTTATTTTTATTTCACCTTTATTTAACCAGGTAGGCTAGTTGAGAACAAGTTCTCATTTGCAACTGCGACCTGGCCAAGATAAAGCATAGCAGTGTGAACAGACAACAGAGTTACACATGGAGTAAACAATTAGCAAGTCAATAACACAGTAGAAAAAAATGGGCAGTCTATATACAATGTGTGCAAAAGGCATGAGGAGGTAGGCGAATAATACAATTTTGCAGATTAACACTGGAGTGATAAATGATCAGATGGGCATGTACAGGTAGAGATATTGGTGTGCAAAAGAGCAGAAAAGTAAATAAATAAAAACAGTATAAAAACAGTATGGGAATGAGGTAGGTGAAAAAGGGTGAGCTATTTACCTATAGACTATGTACAGCTGCAGCGATCGGTTAGCTGCTCGGATAGCTGATGTTTGAAGTTGGTGAGGGAGATAAAAGTCTCCAACTTCAGCGATTTTTGCAATTCGTTCCAGTCACAGGCAGCAGAGTACTGGAACGAAAGGCGGCCAAATGAGGTGTTGGCTTTAGGGATGATCAGTGAGATACACCTGCTGGAGCGCGTGCTACTAGCCTGCAGACAACAGAGAAGACTCCAACCTATCAGCACTAACCTACAGACAACAGAGAAGACTCCAACCTATCAGCACTAACCTACAGACAACAGAGAAGACTCCAACCTATCAGCACTACTCTACAGACAACAGAGAAGACTCCAACCTATCAGCACTAGCCTACAGACAACAGAGAAGACTCCAACCTATCAGCACTAACCTACAGACAACAGAGAAGACTCCAACCTATCAGAACTAACCTACAGACAACAGAGAAGACTCCTACCTATCAGCACTAAACATATGATTCTATCTCTACCTGTATTCTGTGTAAATCCAGCCTGGTCACTAGAAATACCACAGCAATCAGTAGCTCTATTGATATCTTCTGCCTGTACATGTGGTAGGGCTACTTTTCATTTGGTTCTGTTTACATAAATAAATACAGAAGTAAATGAATGAAATATGTTTTGAGCGCATGGGTCAGAGTGTCTTTATAAACGTGTGTCCCAATTTACAGCTGCTAGTGGCTAGAGGCATCCTCTTCATCCTTTCATCTCTTCCTTGTCCCCTCCTCTCCTCTTCTCCGTCTATGAACCATATGCAGAACACCAATGCCCCCTTCTGACCATAGGATACCACATGCCACAATAAATATGTTATGGCCAGTAGGTGGCGCACTTCACCAACTGAACCAATCTACATGAACGGTGCCTTCAGAAAGTATTCGTGCCCCTTGACTTTTTCCACATTTCGTTGTGCTGCACTTACTTACAGACTGAACTCAAAATGGATTAAATATATATTTTTCTCACCCATCTACACACAATACCCCATAATGACAAAGTGACAACATGTTTTTTGAAATTGTTGTACATTTATTTCAAATTAAATACTGAAATATCTCATTTACATAAGTATTCATACCCCTGAGTCAATACTTTGTAGAAGCACATTTGACAGCGATTACAGCCGTGAGTCTTCCTTGGTAAGTCTCTTAAGAGATTTACACACCTGGATTGTGCAACATTTGCCAGTTGATCTTTTCAAAATTCTTCAAGCTCTGTCAAATTGGTTGTTGATCATTACTGACAACCATTTTCAGGTCTGAGCCATAGATTTCTCCAATAGATTTAAGTCAAAACTATAACTCGGCCACTCAGGAACATTCACTGTCTTCTTAGTAAGCAACTCAAGCGTAGATTTGGCCTCGTGTTTTAGGTTATTGTCCTGCTGAAAGGTGAATTAATCTCCCAGTGTCTGATGGAAAGCAAACTGAACCAGGTTTCCTCTAGGATTTTGCCTGTGCTTAAGCTCCATTCCATATTTTTTGTTGTCCTGAAAAACTCCCCAGACCTTAACAATTACAAGCATACCCATAGCATGATGCAGCCACCACTATGCTTGAAAATATGGTACTCAGTAATGTGTTGTATTGGATTTGCCCCAAACATAACACTTTGTATTCAGGACAAAAAGTCAATTGCTTTGCCGCTTAAATGTTACTTTAGTGCCTTGTTGCAAACAGGATGCATGTTTTACAGTATTACTTTAGTGCCTTGTTGCAAACAGGATGCATGTTTTACAGTATTACTTTAGTGCCTTGTTGCAAACAGGATGCATGTTTTACAGTATTACTTTAGTGCCTTGTTGCAAACAGGATGCATGTTTTGGAATATTTTGTTTCTGTACAGGCTTCCTTCTTTTCACTCTGTCAATTAGGTTAGTATTGTGGAGTAACTACAATGTTGTTGATCCATCCTCAGTTTTCTCCCATCACAACCATTAAACCCGGTAACTGTTTTAAAGTCATCATTGGCCTCATTGTGAAATTGATCCAATTTCAATGTTGTTTCAGTTGCTTTGTGCATCAGCAAATTTGCTTGAGATGATTTTACTGCAGCACTGCTCACTGCATCCAATTTGCTTGACATTGGTGTTTCAAAGAGCTGTCAGTCAAGGTGTTTCAAAGAGCTGTCAGTCAAGACGAACTCATGAATATAAGCTCCCTGCCCACTCAGCCTATGTTTTCAAACTTCCTGGTAGTTAGCCATGAGACAAAAAGTACTTTTCAGAATGAATGTTCGGGACCTTTAATGTCCTTTGAACTCTGTTCCCTGACTGAATCAGCATTCAAATGTAATGAATTGTGTTTGTGGTAGAGCCTCATTGACAGCTACTGTTATCATACTGTATGTCTGCATCAGACTGTCGGCTAGACCCAGAGTGCATTTAGAAACAGAGGCCTCAATATCATATCAGTCAACAACACACCCTGGGACTCTTTATCTCGGGAGGAAGGCGTATCCCACCTCTCTCTCTCTCTCTCTCTCTCTCTCTCTCTCTTTCTCTCTCTCTCTCTCTCTCTCTCTCTCTCTCTCTCTCTCTCTCTCTCTCTCTCTCTCTCTCTCTCTCTCTCTCTCTCTCTCTCTCTCTCTCTCTCTCTGTCTCTCGTCCTCTCTCCATCATCCTCTCTCCCTCTCCCTCCCTGTGTTTGGCGAGCTGGTGAGAGCACAAACCTTTCTGCAAAACAGGTCGCCTACAGGAGACAAGCATATCATTATTTTGAGGGAACCCGGAGAGCTTTCTTCTCTCCCAAACCCGCCAATTCACCCACGAACTCCTGTAATGTCGTGGATCGAAGAGAAATAACCGACAGCTTGTTCTCTCTCTGTTGTAGTGTTGAGCGACACGAGCTACCCCGACACACAAGGCATACATACACACACACAGCTCGGGCGTTCCCGCGACTCCTCTGCGGCCAACGGAAGGGTGTCAGGAGAGAGGAGAGAGAGAACGGAGGAGGCGAAGGGGAGAGAGGAGGGGAGGAAACCCGACTGTTTTGAAGCTATACGCCAGTAAACATAGACTATAAGCATACACAGTGAACGAAGAGGAAACCGTCGCAGTGCTATTTTAATTCAGTGTGGATGAAACTAGGATGAGAGAGATACCAAAGGAGAGAGACGCCATCGGTGACAAGTTAAAGGACTCCGCTATTGGGTAAGTAGCCCGGCTGTCTGTCTGCTCGTTACACGCAGTGTCTACTCACGACTATATTTGGCCTGATTTCCGCGAATTTGTTGACTAGCCGTGGCGCTCCACTGCCTCAGCATCACGGAACAGCGATGAAGGATGGAGGTGAGGAGAGAAGGGGATGGAGGGATGGAGCAGAGAGAGAGTTGCAGATTAGAAGGAAGACGAGATGAAGAGACAGTGTGTGTTTTCTAATGTAGGCATAATATAATTATAAATGATACAAATCCCGTTAATGCATACATGGAAATGCATGACAATAATGTGAACAAAGCAATATGATAATAAATACTAGTCTTACATAAATAAATAAACAATATACATTACAGGCATAGCCGGATTAAGAAATCATAGACCCCGGGGCACAGATTTTTTTAGCCCCCACACACTTCCTGGAACACCATTATTTTCTGTAAACAAATCCAAATCCAAGTTGCAATTCAATGCGAGGTTTCCTGTTGAAGAAAAAGCCCCTTTATAATAAAGCCATAATAACATTTGTAATGTAGGCTACAGTTGAGCAGGGGTGTATTTAGGATTTCCACACATGGGGAACACTTGTTTGCAGCGTCCGAATATTTGTTTTGCCTTTTAAAAACGCATTTCGTACAATTCTACATACTTTACAAGTCAGAAGACATTAGGGGAATCGTTTCTAATACCACACAAATAACCGAAATCAGTGACTACTCTGACACTAACAAACTGAGATCAATCTGGTCTGGAATTTAAACAAATAATAGCCCAGGCCAATGAAGCGATACACATTGTACAATATTGGGAGGCACTATAGACTATATATACAAAAGTATGTTGACATCCCTTCAAATGAGTGGATTCAGCTATTCCAGCCACACCCATTGCTGATTGGTGTATACAATCTCCATAGACAAACATTGGCAGTAGAATGTCCTTACTGAAGAGCTCAGTGACTTTCAACATGCCACCGTCACAGGATGCCACCTTTCCAACAAGTCAGTTCGTCAAATTTCTGCCCTGCTAGAGCTGCTCTGGTCAACTCTAAGTGCTGTTATTATGAAGTGGAAACGTCTAGGAGCAACAACGGCTCAGTCGCGAAGCGGTAGGCCACACAAACTCACAGAACGGGACCGCTGAGTGCTGAAGCGCGTAGTGCGTGAAACTCATTTGTCCTTGGTTGCAACACTCACTACCGAGGTTCCAAACTGCCTCTGGAAGCAACGTCAGCACAAGAACTGTTGGTCGGGAGCTTCATGAAATGGGTTTCCATGGGTCTCCCGAGTGCCGCAGCGGTCTAAGGCACTGCATCACGGTGCTAGAGGCGTTACTACAGACCCGGGTTCATTCCCGGGCTGTGCCACAACCGGCCGTGGCCAGGAGTCCAATAGGACAGCACACAATTGGCCCAGCTTGAGCGATGAGCCCAGGCGATGAGCGATGAGACAAGATCGAAATTGTGGAGAAAAAAGGGGGATAAAATACAAAATAAATAAAAATACACACACACACACACACACACACACACACACACACACACACACACACACACACACACACACACACACACACACACACACACACACACACACACACACACACACACACACACACAAGCCTGCTTCGATCACACTAACAGCATCATTGCATTTTGGTACACCAGAATGACATTAATTTCCAATGAAACGCTGCGTTTGCCTTGCAGCGTTGCGTTGCAGAGGCAGTTGCAGTGAGTTCGTTGTGGTACGTACGTTGCATTGATTGAACGTATGCCTCAGACTGTATGCGTAGGTGGCTTGACGGAAATGGTAGCAGAAGGTGAATGTTGAACTTTTGTTGCACACATATCCAGATGATGCTGGATACTATTTTGGGCAAGGACGCTGTCGGTGTAATCGAAGCGTAAGATCACCATGCGCAATGCCAAGCGTCGGCTGGAGTGATGTAAAGCTGGCTGCCATTGGACTCTGGAGCAGTGGAAACGCCTTCTCTGGATTGATGAATCACGCTTCGCCATCTGGAAGTCTGACGGACGAATCTGGGTTTGGCAGATGCCAGGAGAACGCTACCTGCCCCAATTCATAGTGCCTGCTGTAAAGTTTGGTGGAGGAGGAATAATGGTCTGGGGCTGTTTTTCATGGTTTGGGCTAGGTCCCCTTAGTACTGCACCTAGCTCTAACCACAACTCCATCAAACACCTTTAGGATGAATTGGAACATCGACTGCGAGCCAGACCTCACTAATGCTCTTGTGGCTGAATGGAAGCAAGTCCACACAGCAATGTTCTAAATAGTGGAAGCCTTCCCAGAAGAGTGGAGGCTGTTAAAGCAGTGGGTAAGCCCCTCCATTAACCCGGACCTGAGTACAGGGAGGACACTCAGGCAGTCTCCTCTCCTGCAGAAAATGTGAAAATAAACAGTATGCTTTGCCCCTGTATGTTGAAATAAACAATACAAATTAACAGTAAACATTACACTCACAGAAGTTCAAAAAGAATAAAGACATTTCAAATGTCATATTATGTACATATACAGTGTTGTAACGATTGTTGTATTTACGATGGTTGTATTTACAATGGTGTTTGTTCTTCACTTTTCTTGTGGCAACAGGTCACAAATCTTGCTGCTGTGATGGCACACTATGGTATTTCAACCAGTATATATGGGAGTTTATCAAAATTGGATTTGTTTTCAAATTCTTTGTGGGTCTGTGTAATCTGAGGGAAATATGTTTCTCTAATATGGTCATACACTTGGTAGGAGATTAGGAAGTGCAGCTCAGTTTCCACCTCATTTTGTGGGTCAGTGTGCACATAGCCTGTCTTCTCTGGAGAGCCAGGTCTGCCTACGGCAGCCTTTTTGCAGAATTCTGCATGCAGAGTCTCAATTTGGTGTTTGTCCCATTTAGTGAATTCTTGGCTGGTGAGCGGACCACAGACCACACAACCATAAAGGGCAATGGGTTCTATAACTGATTCAAGTATTTTTATTCAGATCCTAATTGGTATGTTGAATTTGATGTTCCTTTTGATGGCATAGAAGGCCCTTCTTACCTTGTCTCTCAGATCGTTCACAGCTTTGTGGAAGTTACCTGCGGCACAATGTTTAGGCTGAAGTATGTATAGTTTTTTGTGTGCTCTAGGGCAACAGTGTCTAGATGGAATTTGTATTTGTGGTGCTGGCGACTGGACCTTTTTTGGAACACCATTATTTTTGGTCTTACTGAGATTTGCTGTCAGGGCCCAGGTCTGTCTGAATCTGTCCTCCTTAGTTGGGGACAGAAGCACCAGATCATCAGCAAACAGTAGACATTTGACTTCATATTCTAGTAGGGTGAGGCCGGGTGCTGCAGACTGTTCTAGTGCCCTCGCCAATTCGTTGACATATATGTTGAAGAGGGTGGGGCTTAAGCTCCATCCCTGTCTCACCCCACGGCCCTGTGGAAAGAAATGTGTTTTGTTCCAATTTTAACTGCACACTTGTTTGTGTATATGGATTTTATAAAGTTGTATGTTTTACCCCCAACACCACTTTCCATCAATTTGTATAGCAGACCCTCACGCCAAATTGAGTCAGGATTTTTTAAAATCAAAGCGTGAGAAGACTTTGTCTTTGTTTGGTTTGTTCGTATGTCAATTAGGGTGTGCAGGGTGAATATGTGGTCTGTTGTACGGTAATTTTGTAAAAAGCCAATTTGACATTTGCTCAGTACATTGTTTTCACTGAGGAAATGTACGAGTCTGCTGTTAATGATTATGCAGAGGATTTTCCCAAGGTTGCTATCCCACGGTAGTTATTGGGGTCAAATTTGTCTCCACTTTTGTGGATTGGGGTGATCAGTCCTTGGTTCCAAATATTGGGGAAGATGCCATAGTTAAGGATGATGGTAAAGAGTTTATGTATAGCCAATTGGAATTTGTTGTCTGTAAATTTTCTAATTTCACTGAGGATTACCATCAACACCACAGGCGTTTTTGGGTTGGAGGGTTTGTATTTTGTCCTATAGTTCATTCAATGTAATTAGAGAATCCAGTGGGTTCTGGTAGTCTTTAATAGTTGATTCTAAGATTTGTATTGGATCATGTATATGTTTTCGCTGTTCGTTTTTTGTTACAGGGCCTAAAATATTGGAGAAGTGGTTTATGCATACATCTCCATTGTGGATAAATAACTCTTCGTGTTGTTGTTTGTTTAGTGGTTTCCAATTTTCCCAGAAGTGGTCAGAGTCTATGGATTCTTCAATTACAGTGAGCTGCTTTCTGACGTGCTGTTCATTCTCTCTCTCTCTCTCACTTTCACATGCTCACTCATGATCATCAGCAGTCCTGCAGCAGATATATAAAATCAAATGAACAGAGGGGTCCAGTATATTTTACTACCTGTTCTCCCTCAGGCTACAATTACACACACACACACACACACACACACACACACACACACACACACACACACACACACACACACACACACACACACACACACACACACACACACACACACACACACACACACACACACACACACACACACACACACACACACACACACACACACACACACACTGATCAGACCATCCACATCAACCACACCCAGGACCAGAGCAGCTCTACACTATCTTCCCAAGTCTTCCCAATGAGACAGAGCGGTATTCCCTGCCAGAGCTCTGGAATCTATTAAAGCAGGAATGTTGACATCACTCTGTTATTCTACTATCTCACTAACTTTATTTCTCTCTCTCAGGATGGCTGAGGTTTCGCAGCAGGAGAGAATTCAGGCCATCGCTGTAAGTGGCACGCACGCACGCACGCACGCACGCACGCACGCACGCACGCACGCACGCACGCACGCACGCACGCACGCACGCACGCACACACACACACACACACACACACACACACACACACACACACACACACACACACACACACACACACACACACCATGTTTTCATACAACCATTAATAATGATAGACTCCTGTTAGACCAGCCTGATCAACAGAAATAGACTTCGATTTCAGACATTTGAAAAGTTCCTGAGAACGTTGCACTCACCAAAGAAAATAAATTGCCCAGCACTGGGTGCAAATTTATGAGTTGCCGAATTAACCCTGTAACCATGCCGAATTAACCATGCCAAATTAACCCTGCAACCGTGCCGAATTAACCCTGCAACCATGCCGAATTAACCATGCCGAATTAACACTGTAACCATGCCGAATTAACCCTGCAACCATGCCGAATTTAACCTGTAACCATGCCGAATTAACCGTGCAACCAAGCCGAATTAACCCTGGAACCATGCCGAATTAACCCTGTAACCATGCCGAATTAACCATGCCGAATTAACCCTGCAACCATGCCGAATTAACCATGCTGAATTAACCCTGCAACCATGTCAAATTAACCCGGTAACCGTGCCGAATTAACCCTGCAACCATGCCGAATTAACCCTGTAACCATGCCGAATTAACCATGCTGAATTAACCCTGTAACCATGCCGAATTAACCCTGTAACCGTTCCGAATTAACCCTGTAACTGTTCCGAATTAACCATGCCGAATTAACCCGGTAACCGTGCCGAATTAACCCGGTAACCATGCCGAATTAACCATGCCGAATTAACCCTGCAACCATGCCGAATTAACCATGCTGAATTAACCCTGCAACCATGTCAAATTAACCCTGTAACCATGCCGAATTAACCATGCCGAATTAACCCTGCAACCATGCCGAATTAACCATGCTGAATTAACCCTGCAACCATGTCAAATTAACCCGGTAACCGTGTCAAATTAACCCGGTAACCGTGCCGAATTAACCCTGCAACAATGCCGAATTAACCGTGTAACCGTGCCGAATTAACCCTGCAACCATGCCGAATTAACCCTGTAACCATGCCGAATTAACCCTGTAACCGTTCCGAATTAACCCTGTAACTGTTCCGAATTAACCCGGTAACCATGCCGAATTAACCCGGTAACCGTGCCGAATTAACCCGGTAACCATGCCGAATTAACCCTGTAACCGTGCCAAATTAACCCTGCAACCGTTCCAAATTAATCCTTTAACCATGCCGAATTACTCCTGTAACCGTTCCGAATTAACCCGGTAACCATGCCGAATTAACCCTGTAACCGTTCCGAATTAACCCGGTAACCGTTCCGAATTAACCCTGTAACCGTGCCGAATTAACCCTGCAACCGTTCCGAATTAACCCTGTAACCGTGCCGAATTAAGCCTGTAACCGTTCCGAATTAACCCGGTAACCGTTCCGAATTAACCCTGTTACCGTGCCGAATTAAGCCTGTAACAGGGCCGAATTAACCATGCCGAATTAACCCTGTAACCGTTCCGAATTAACCCTGTAACTGTTCCGAATTAACCCGGTAACCATGCCGAATTAACCCGGTAACCGTGCCGAATTAACCCGGTAACCGTGCCGAATTAACCCGGTAACCATGCCGAATTAACCCTGTAACCGTGCCGAATTAACCCTGCAACCGTTCCAAATTAATCCTTTAACCATGCCGAATTACTCCTGTAACCGTTCCGAATTAACCCGGTAACCATGCCGAATTAACCCTGTAACCGTTCCGAATTAACCCGGTAACCGTTCCGAATTAACCCTGTAACCGTGCCGAATGAACCCTGCAACCGTTCCGAATTAACCCTGTAACCGTGCCGAATTAAGCCTGTAACAGGGCCGAATTAACCCTGTTACCGTGCCGAATTAAGCCTGTAACAGGGCCGAATTAACCATGCCGAATTAACCCTGTAACCGTGCCGAATTAAGCCTGTAACCGTTCCGAATTAACCCTGTAACCATGCCGAATTAAACCTGTAACAGGGCCGAATTAACCATGCCGAATTAACCCTGCAACCATGCCGAATTAACCCTGTAACCGTGCCAAATTAACCCTGTAACAGGGCCGAATTAACCATGCTGAATTAACCCTGCAACCATGCCGAATTAACCATGTCGAATTAACCTTGTAACCATGCCGAATTAACCCTGTAACCATGCCGAATTAACCTTGTAACCATGCCGAATTAACCCTGTAACCATGCCGAATTAACCCTTTAACCATGCCGAATTAATAATATAATAATGCCGAATATAATATATGCCATTTAACGGACCTTTAACCATGCGACTTACAGTCATGTAACATTCTACGATGGGTGGTCCCTGTAACCATGAACCCACTAACCCTGTAACGCCATGCTCTACCAACTGAGCTACAGAATGAATTAACCCTGTAACCATGCCGAATTAACCTTTTAACCATGCCGAATTAACCCTGTAACCATGCCGAATTAACCCTGTAACCATGCCGAATTAACCTTGTAACCATGCCGAATTAACCCTGTAACCATGCCGAATTAACCCTGTAACCATGCCGAATTAACCTTGTAACCATGCCGAATTAACCCTGTAACCATGCCGAATTAACCCTGTAACCATGCCGAATTAACCCTGTAACCATGCCGAATTAACCCTGTAACCATGCCGAATTAACCCTGTAACCATGCTGAATTAACCTTGTAACCATGCCGAATTAACCCTGTAACCATGCTGAATTAACCTTGTAACCATGCCGAATTAATGCATCAAAAATAGAAGTTGATCCATAATACTGTACGTCGATGTTCGAACGGAAAATATGAGATCTTGTGTTAGATCAGGGTTTCCCAAACTGGGTCCCGGGGAACCGCCTGGGTGAACGTTTTGATTCAAATCATCTAGGCTTGATGATGAGTTGGTTATTTGAATCACCTATGTAGTGCTAGGGCTAAAAACCAAGACATGCACCCAGGGGGAGGCCCCAGGACCCCGTTTGGGAGACCCTGTGTTGGACAACCAACCATTTGTATGTTAGATCAATATTTGACCTGTTCTACCATCCTGCAACACCCTGTTACTGTCAAACTTCCTGCCACTCATTGCTTTTTACCCCTCCTCCCCCTCACTCTCACACACACACACACACACACACACACACACACACACACACACACACACACACACACACACACACACACACACACACACACACACACACACACACACACACACACACATGCATGTTTTCATACAACCAGACCTCCTATCCCTCCAGACCTCCTATCCCTCAAAACCCTCTATCCCTCCAGGCCTCCTATCCCTCCAGACACCCTATCCTTCCAGACCTCCTATCCCTCCAGACCTCCAGACCCCCTATCCCTCCAGACCTCCTATCCCTCCAGACCCCCTATCCCTCCAGACTTCCTATCCACCAGACCCCCCATCCATCCAGACCTCCTATCCCTCCAGACCTCCTATCCCTCCAGACCTCTATCCCTCCAGACCTCCTATCCTTCCAGACCTCCTATCCCTCCAGACCCCCTATCCCTCCAGACCCCTATCCCTCCAGACCCCTATCCCTCCAGACCCCCTATCCCTTCAGACCTCCTATCCCTCCAGACCTCCTATCCCTCCAGACACACTATCCCTCCAGACCTCCTATCCCTCTATCCCTCCAGACCTCCTATCCCTCCAGTCCTCCTATCCCTCCAGTCCTCCTATCCTTCCAGACCCCCTATCCCTCCAGACCTCCTATCCCTCCAGACCTCCTATCCCTCCAGACCCCCTATCCCTCCAGACCCCCTATCCCTCCAGACCTCCTATCCCTCCTATCCCTCCAGACCCCCTATCCCTCCAGACCTCCTATCCCTCCAGACCTCCTATCCCTCCAGACCTCCTATCCTTCCAGACCTCCTATCCCTCCAGACCTCCTATCACCTCCTATCCCTCCAGACCCCCTCCTATCCCCCTCTATCCCTCCAGACACACTATCCCTCCAGACCTCCTATCCCTCCAGACACACTCCTCCTCCTATCCCTCCAGTCCTCCTATCCTTCCAGACCCCCTATCCCTCCAGACCTCCTATCCCTCCAGACCTCCTATCCCTCCAGACCTCCTATCCCTCCTATCCCTCCAGACCCCCTATCCCTCCAGACCTCCTATCCCTCCAGACCTCCTATCCCTCCAGACCCCCTATCCCTTCAGACCTCCTATCCCTCCAGACACACTATCCCTCCAGACCTCCTATCCCTCTATCCCTCCAGACCTTCTATCCCTCCAGACCTCCTATCCCTCCAGACCTCCTATCCCTCCAGTCCTCCTATCCCTCCAGACCTCCTATCCCTCCAGACCTCCTATCCCTCCAGACACACTATCCCTCCAGACTTCCTATCCCTCTATCCCTCCAGACCCCCTATCCCTTTATCTCTCCAGACACGCTATCCCTCCAGACCCCCTATCCCTCCAGACCTCCTATCCCTCTATCCCTCCAAACCTCCTAACCACATAGAGCCTGTAGATGAATGTCTGTAGCTGAAAATCCAGAAGCATTAGGCTAATGCTAGAAGCAGTAATGGACTCATATCCGGCATGAACATGCAGACACAGCACACATCACATTGGTTAAGATGTTTAACATGGCCACTTACTCTGTGTGTGTGTGTATGTGTGTATCTTTACAGGAGAAGAGGAAGAGGCAGACAGAGATTGAGAACAAGAGGAGACAGCTGGAAGATGACAGAAGACAGCTTCAACACCTAAAGGTACACACACACGCACACGCACACACACACATGCACACGCACGCACGCACACACACACACGCACACACACACACACACACACACACACACACACACACACACACACACACACACACACACACACACACACACACACACACACACACACACACACACACACACACACACACACACACACACACACACACACGCACACACACACACACAAGCCTTTGTGTCTCTGTTTAGTACCAGATAGAAACACACTTGGCTGTCACTGTTAACACAAGCTAGGAGATAAAGCCTGCTTCGATGCACACTACATAGCCTCCCTGTTATCTCCCCTCTAGCTGACTTGACCAAAGCTAAAATAGCCCTTTGATAACCCTTCACACACTGACTGAAGCACCAGCCTCTGATAAAGTAGTGTGTGTTAGAACACCACCAATGACCTTGTGTGCTCCCATTCCTGTCTTCTCTGTGTGTGGCTAAAACGGGGTACAGTATGTGTGTGAGAGTGGTTTCCTGCTCAGAGGGAGTGGGTCACAAATCTGTTTCCTCTGACCAACCCTCTATGGATTGTCTCTAGACACACACACGTACACACACCGTCACACACACACACACACACACAATGAGTTCTACAGCGGCTGTTTCTAATTAGGTGTCTTTTGTGATGATGTAATGCAGCCTGGAGATTTTGTGATGTAACCATGGAGACGTGCACACGTATGGTAGAGAAGTAAAAGTTTGAGAGTAGAGTAAGGTGTGTGTGTGTGTGTGTTCCTTCCATTGTCAGTAGTGTAAGTATTTTTTACACCAGAACAATGAACAGCGTGCTGAGCTGGGGAGGGGTGTGTATATCCAATTATGGCGGTGGGGGGAAGGGGAGACACTGCTGATAGCTGCTTTACTGGGGGTAAATATACTTACTTGGTCTGATGTGTGGTTGTCCCACCTAGCTATCTTAAGATGAATGCACTAACTGTAAGTCACTCTGGATAAGAGAGTCTGCTAAATGACTCAAATGTAAATGTAAAATGGAGGGAGAGAGAGAAATATTGAAGAGAGAGGGAGGATTGTTATGCAGCATTATGGGAAACGTATATACATATTTGCTTAATGGAGAGAGAGAGAGATAGAAAAAGAGCGTGATGGATGAGAGACAGTGAAGTAGAGAGAGAGAGAGAGAGAGAGAGAGAGAGAGAGAGAGAGAGAGAGAGAGAGAGAGAGAGAGAGAGAGAGAGAGAGAGAGCGTGATGGATGAGAGACAGTGATGGATGAGAGACAGTGAAGTAGAGAGAGAAGAGAGAGAGAGAGAGTGATGGATGAGAGACAGTGAAGAGAGAGAGAGAGAGAGAGAGAGAGAGAGAGAGAGAGAGAGAGAGAGAGAGAGAGAGAGAGAGAGAGAGAGAGAGAGAGAGAGAGCGTGATGGATGAGAGACAGTGAAGTAGAGAGAGATGGATGAGAGACAGTGAAGTAGAGAGAGAGAGAGGAGAGGGGAGGGGAGAGCGAGAGAGAGAGACAGAGAGAGAGAGAGACAGAGAGAGAGAGAGAGAGAGAGTGATGGATGAGAGACAGTGAAGTAGAGAGAGAGAGAGGGAGGGGTGGATGGATGGATGAGGAAAAGGGGAGTGTTGTTTGTATATTCTTCATCATATGGTTGGAATGCACATAAAACTGACAGGAGAATGCTGGGGAGAGAAGGCCTACTCCTTTATCCTGGAGCTGGTCTAGCTGACAGGAGAATGCTGGGGAGAGAAGGCCTACTCCTTTATCCTGGAGTTGGTCTAGCTGACAGAAGAATGCTGGGGAGAGAAGGCCTACTCCTTTATCCTGCAGCTGGTCTAGCTGACAGGAGAATGCTGGGGAGAGAAGGCCTACTCCTTTATCCTGGAGCTGGTCTAGCTGACAGAAGAATGCTGGGGAGAGAAGGCCTACTCCTTTTTCCTGGAGCTGGTCTAGCTGACAGGAGAATGCTGGGGAGAGAAGGCCTACTCCTTTTTCCTGGAGCTGGTCTAGCTGACAGAAGAATGCTGGGGAGAGAAGGCCTACTCCTTTTTCCTGGAGCTGGTCTACGTAGCTGACAGTATCGCTGCCTGAAATATACACTTAGAAAAAATGGTTCAGAACCCTTTTTGGTTCCAGGTAGAACTATTTAGGGTTCCATGTAGAATCCTCTGTGGAAAGTGTTCTACATGGTACCGAAAGGGTTCTACCTATAATCAAAAAGGGTTCTTCAAAGTGTACTCCTATGGGGACAGGCGGAGAACCCTCATTGGTTCTAGATGGCACCTTATTTTTCTAAGAGAGTACATACCCTAAATACCTTCCTCTGTGAGCATGGAATTGAACCTATATTTCCTACTGTCTCTCTACCCTCACTCTATGCCCTTGCTCATTCTATTCTACCTGTGTGTGTGTGTGTGTGTGTGTGTGTGTGTGTGTGTGTGTGTGTGTGTGTGTGTGTGTGTGTGTGTGTGTAGTCGAAGGCTCTGAGAGAGCGCTGGTTGTTGGATGGGGCTCCAGAGGAAGATGAGACTCAGAGACGTATTCAGGAGGACGAAGAGAGGACTAAGGCACTAGAGAAGAGCATCCTCTGGTTAGTACACACACATACATACACACACACACACACACGCCGTTGCCGGTCGTTGTTGTCGATAAAGCAAAGTAACTCTTTACTTTCTCTTTAATACTCTTTCTCCACACACTCCATTCATGTTTAATTAATGTGTGTGTGTGCGTGTGCGTGTGTGCGTGTGCGTGTGTGCGTGCGTGTGTGCGTGCGTGTGTGCGCGTGTGTATGTGTGTGCGTGCGTGTGTGTGTGCGTGCGTGTGTGTGTGCGTGCGTGTGTCTGTGTCAGCCTGGAGCAGGAGATTGAGGAGCTGGAGAATCCGGTCGTGACCAAAGAGAACAGAGGAGGTCAGTTCTACTGTTAATAAACTTCATTATTGATCATTATCTGATCATTATTTTCCATGTGGTATTGCATTGTTTCCATTTGTTGAAATTACCCAAAATTTACCAACATTTACTGATTATATGATGCAAACTATTTATATATGATGGGACTTTATTCACATAAAAACAGTTGGATGGAAACCGGGCTAGATTTTTGTTCATGTCGAGCCTAACCAGCTCCCCCCTCTCACTCTCATCTTTCTCTCCACTTCTCTATTTCCCCCCTCTCTCCTCTCCTCTTTCTCTCCACCTCTCTATTTCCCCCTCTCCTCTCCTCTTTCTCTTTCTCTCCCCCCTCCTCTCTCTCTTTCTCTCTTCTCTCTCCAACTCTATTTCCCCCTCTCACTCCCCTCTTCTCACCACCTCCCCCCCTCTTTCTCACCTCTCCAACTCTCTATTTCCCCCCTCTCTCCTCTCCTCTTTCTCTCCAACTCTCTATTTCCCCCCTCTCCTCTCCTCTTTCTCTCCACCTCTCTATTTCCCCCCTCTCTCCTCTCCTCTTTCTCTCCCCCTTTCTATTTCCCCCCTCTCACTCTCCTCTTTCTCTCCAACTCTCTATTTCCCCCCTCTAACTCTCCTCTTTTTCTCCACCTCTCTATTTCCCCCTCTCACTCTCCTCTTTCTCACCACCTCTCTTTTTCCCCCCTCTCTCCTCTCCTCTTTCTCTCCACCTCTCTATTTCTCCCCTCTCTCCTCTCCTCTTTCTCTCCACCTCTCTATTTCCCCCCTCTCTCCTCTCCTCTTTCTCTCCCCTCTCTATTTCCCCCCTCTCACTCTCCTCTTTCTCTCCACCTCTCTATTTCCCCCCTCTCACTCTCCTCTTTCTCACCACCTCTCTATTTCCCCCCTCTCTCCTCTCCTCTTTCTCTCCACCTCTCTATTTCTCCCCTCTCTCCTCTCCTCTTTCTCACCACCTCTCTATTTCCCCCCTCTCTCCTCTCCTCTTTCTCTCCACCTCTCTATTTCCCCCCTCTCTCCTCTCCTCTTTCTCTCCCCCTCTCTATTTCCCCCATCTCTCCTCTCCCTTCTCTTCCCCTCTCTATTTCCCGCCTCTCTCCTCTCCTCTTTCTCTCCCCCTCTCTATTTCCCCCATCTCTCCTCTCCCTTCTCTCCCCAGCTGTAAATGGAGTATCACAGAACCAGAGTCCTAGAAGAGAACTAACAGGAGTAGAAGCCAAGCTGTTGGGTCCCAGTCCAGACCAGGCCAGTGCTGAGAACCCTGTTACCCTGGTCTTCATGGGCTATACAGCTCTGGAGGGTGAGACAGCAGGGGAGGTGGGGGAGGCAGGGGGAACAGAGGGTGGAGACGGCTCAGTCAAGGCGGAGTTTGTGATGCTACCAGACGGGGAGGTGAAGGGGGTAAGAGAGGGGGAGACAGAGACCCAGGCAGCAGCCAATGGGAGTACGGGTGAGAAGGGGGAGGCAGGGGGGGGAAATGGGGGAGGAGGGGAGGAGGAGGAGAAGGAGAAGAAACAGAGTTGCAAGTGTTGCACAGTCATGTGAGTGTTTGTGTGTGTGTGTGTGTGTGTGTGAGTGTGTCAGAGGAAGAGAGACTTGAGTGCGTACGTGTGTATGCGTGTCTGATCACACACTTATCAGGACTACAAAACCAAACAGTCCGAATCCTCCTGCCAAGCAGCAAAAACTACAGCCAACACCAACCATATACAGCCAACAGACACTGGAGAATCAGTACTACTTTGTATTACTGTCGTAGTACTACAATAACAACCTACAGCCAGGACAATATACACTAGACTATGTACTACTCTAGTACTACAATAACAACCTACAGCCAGGACAATATACACTAGACTATGTACTGCTCTAGTACTACAATAACAACCTACAGCCAGGACAATATACACTAGACTATGTACTACTCTAGTACTACAATAACAATCTACAGCCAGGACAATATACACTAGACTATGTACTACTCTAGTACTACAATAACAACCTACAGCCAGGACAATATACACTAGACTATGTACTACTCTAGTACTACAATAACAATCTACAGCCAGGACAATATACACTAGACTATGTACTATAACAATCTACAGCCAGGACAATATACACTAGACTATGTACTACTCTAGTACTACAATAACAATCTACAGCCAGGACAATATACACTAGACTATGTACTACTCTAGTACTACAATAACAATCTACAGCCAGGACAATATACACTAGACTATGTACTACTCTAGTACTACAATAACAACCTACAGCCAGGACAATATACACTAGACTATGTACTACTCTACTACTACAATAACAATCTACAGCCAGGACAATATACACTAGACTATGTACTACTCTACTACTACAATAACAATCTACAGCCAGGACAATATACACTAGACTATGTACTACTCTAGTACTACAATAACAACCTACAGCCAGGACAATATACACTAGACTATGTACTACAACTACAATAACAACCTACAGCCAGGACAATATACACTAGACTATGTACTACTCTACTACTACAATAACAATCTACAGCCAGGACAATATACACTAGACTATGTACTACTCTACTACTACAATAACAACCTACAGCCAGGACAATATACACTAGACTATGTACTACTCTACTACTACAATAACAACCTACAGCCAGGACAATATACACTAGACTATGTACTAGTACTACAATAACAACCTACAGCCAGGACAATATACACTAGACTATGTACTAACAACAATAACAATACAGCCAGGACAATATACACTAGACTATGTACTACTCTAGTACTACAATAACAACCTACAGCCAGGACAATATACACTAGACTATGTACTACTCTACTACTACAATAACAACCTACAGCCAGGACAATATACACTAGACTATGTACTACTCTAGTAGTACTACAATAACAACCTACAGCCAGGACAATATACACTAGACTATGTACTACTCTAGTACTACAATAAAATAAGCAACAATATACACTAGACAGTACCAGGACAATATACACTAGACTATGTACTACTCTCGTACTACAATAACAACCTACAGCCAGGACAATATACACTAGACTATGTACTACTCTACTACTACAATAACAACCTACAGCCAGGACAATATACACTAGACTATGTACTACTCTACTACTACAATAACAACCTACAGCCAGGACAATATACACTAGACTATGTACTACTCTACTACTACAATAACAATCTACAGCCAGGACAATATACACTAGACTATGTACTACTCTAGTACTACAATAACAATGGGGAAATCTGAAATGGAACCCTATTCCCTATAGTACTTTGGGCCAAAACACTCCCACAGTGCACTAGTATAGGAAAAGGGCTGCTGTTTCAGATGCAGCTAGTACCTCCAGACTGATCAAACAAAACCTCCCTCACTGTGTACTGCTATCGTACTACTATTTACTACGATGTATTTCTTCTGATATGGACCATTCTTTTATTGTGAATGCTATTTTTATATTTTTCTGTCTTGACATTTATAGTGTATTCTGTGTGAACTTCTGTATTCTATTCTATTAATATTGTCTTTATTATTGAACTGGATGTGCCGCCACGTTATTGTTGAAAAGAAAATGTAGCAGGTCTTTGTATTGTAATGTGTCTGCTATTGGAGCCATCTGGAAAATGTCTATCATTGTTTTTTAGTCCAGAATATGAAGAAGACATACATTTTGTATATTTCCCTGTGTATTGAGTATTTATCAGTCAGTTTCATATTATATTGTCTCTGTAATATAGTTTCACAGTGTGAACAGTATTCAAATATATTGATATCAAGTTTTATACAATGTATTTATTGGTTTGGTTTCTGCCAAATCATAGCCAGCCACACTCTGCATGCAAGCTTGTACCATCATCACAAATCAATAGGTAAACCAATCAATCAATTCATCAAGCAACCACACCATGTCGTCTGGTACATCTCAGATAACATTATTATCTCTGTTTTAAACTGTCCATCCCATGTCGTCATCTCTATCTCATCATCTCAAGTCATTTATACTCTACTTACATCTAGTAATCTATTGATCTCTATTCATCTCTACTAATCTCCTCATTAGACTCACTATGACACTGTGCAACTCATAAACACATTTCACTATTTTATTTTTTATAAATGTAAAGGATGGCTGATTCACTGTTTGAGTCAAGCCCAGCCATTGTTTTAATGCTGATGCTTGTGAATTTGGTTGAGTCAGTGATGTTGAATCTTCGGATGTAGCATTAACTCTAACTCTGATTAGTGTTGTTATTGATCGTAATACTCCTCATCAGGTCTGATCAGTATCATTGGTAACGATATCCATCATCACGGCATATTGCTTAACATGAATGTAATAATGGGTTCTATTGGGATCGAAGGGAAGGTGAAACCTGTCGTCAACAGAATAAACCTTCCATTCCCAGAGACTCTCTGGTGTCTGTGTGTTCCATTACCCTGCTCTACAGTGTACACTAGGGGAAAGAGAAAGGGTGGGGTCTGGGATGAGAGAGGGAGGGATGAGGGAGAGAATGGAGACCAGAGAGGATAGGTTGAATGAAGCGAAATAGAAAGGGGAGAGGGAGGTGGAGAGAGAAGGTGGGGTTAGGGGGAGAGAGAGAGGAGCAAGAGAGTGAGAGATTACAGATCTCTCGCTGGAACCAGGGAGTGTGATGGTCTTCGGTTAGTTGGGGTCGTTTATGGGTCAGATCCACACACCATAGATTACCTCTGCTTTTTTTATGCATTGGAAATAGTAACAACTGTTTCAAACCACTTAATACAACAACAACAAAAACAAGCAAAAAACACATGGGTCAAGTATGTGAAATGCTTTTAAATAATTGATTATTACCCAGTGTGGAGTTTGTACCTAAATGACAATTCCATTGGTTTCCATTGTATCCAGCATGCTAATCTGCTGCTGAAGTATGAAGAACGTTGACATTTTGACTCAGCAGGTCTGGTTCAGAGTCCCGAAGTTACCGAAATCACACAGCTGCTCCTCCTCAGTCAGCCCTGTAATAGACAAATTATGCCATCTGTTGGCCAATGCATGAACTTTACAACCCTGTATGGAATTTGTATTTTCTGAACTGCATGATCTGATTGTGAAACAGGAAATAAGCAGCATTCGTTGTTTAGTTGCACAGGTTTGCGAGTCAGCTATCCAATACTAGAACATAATAAATCAGTGTGTGTCAATGAAAACCATTCTTCGTTATTTTTTCAGGTAAACAAATGCAAAGCAATGGTACGGTTTCACAGTTATTTTGGTCAAGTTTCGGCCGAGAACTTTAAGAGAATGTTATACCCACCCTTTAATGAACCAATCAAATTGCGATGCTAGGTGTAAAGTGCCCTCCCATTTCGGGTTCTTCCAAGTACCTGGACCAATCAACGAACGCCTCGGTGTATTCAGCCATTTTGTATGAAAATCAAGGAAACCTGCCGCCGTTCCAGAGACCTGTAGATTATATCGAACGATGGAAGGGTGAGTGAAAAAGATGTAGTTTCATGTCGAAAAGAAACGGAAATAATCTAACCGTAGTTTGACTTTTTAAAAATATATATTTTTATATACAGCCGTACTGTTATGGAATCTGTTTACTATATTTGTGTTTTCTAGTAGTTCAACGTTTAGTTTGAGACGAGATGATGCTTGAGACTTTCAAACAAGGCTAGCTAGTTAGCATTATCTGCGCGTGAGCGTGTCCGGAAGAGATGCGAACTAGTTGAAGTTAAGACTTAATAAGGGTTGTTTTAAAAAAACTATTATACTGTAAATAACAATAAAAACGCTAGTTGTAGTTTTTTCATGTAGACGAAAAATAACCACCTTTTAAAGTATTGCCAAATGTAGTTTTAAAAAACGCCCATCTTGAATCAACGTGTCTTTGTAGCTAGTTTCCGCATTCCATATGTGCGCTCGTGTTTGTGGAAGGCGAATGTCGTGTGTTCAGGATTAGGTTGAATTGTCGAATAACTCTGGTTATTAGCTGGTCATGGGACATTTCATTTCAACGAAGTGAACTAACGCAACTTTTCACGAGTGATTTCCGTTTCTAGCTAACTGTGAACTTCATAAAGTTAGTAACTAAACTCCCTCTTTCGTCCTGTATTTCCTCGTCCCCTCTCTTTTTTCCCCCCTTTGTCTCAACAGACACAAGTTAGATGCTGATCTGTATCCCATGGGACCTGGCTACGTCACAGACATAGAGTAAGTCTGCTAGTTTTATATTTACAATCATCAATCTAAAATTTACAATCAATCTAAAATGTAATGTAACATTTTGAGTTGATTTGCTGATTTGCTTATTGGTTGATCTTTTAGGAAAATGCACCATGCCCTCTTTGGAGTAAGTCAAATGAGTAACCCCCCGTTTCTCTCTCTCCCCAGTGTCTCAGTGGGTACCAAGGTAGGCATTTTTCATTCACAATTTAATTCCTTGTTTTTTTCTCTGTCTTTACCCCTGTCTTCTGTGCTAAAATGTTTGTTAAAGTCTCTCTCCTCTCTGTCTGTTAGCATGAGTGTCTTCTCATTGTCTCTATGTCCCAGTCAGTTTTCTAGCCTGGCTGTAACAGTAGCTGTATTGTAGAGAGCTGCTGGGCCACTCCAGACATGAGCACCATTGACTGACTGACACAGAGCAGTTTCATTAACTGTAGTCTGTATGAGCAAGACCATCTGTCTGACAGACTGCTCCTCTCCAGTCATAACTCTGTTAATACATTTACCCAGGTCGTATTTGTTGGTGCACGTAGCAAAACCTTTTGCAACAGAAAATGGAAACAAGTTTGTTATTGAGCATGTTCGTGTTTTCTTCCAGTTAGTGCTTAGTGAATACAACCCAGCTAGGCCTGTCTCTGTCTCCATGATGTATGTGGTTATGATCATTGTGAATGTTCCTTTCTCTTCCAGAGGGGATCTGATGAACTCTTCTCCTCCTACATCATGACCCCAGGTGTGTGTGTGTAGCTGATGGTTAATCAGAATGTTCTGTGCTGTTCTCTAGTAGCTAATGGTGCTAACGGTAAGAAGTTAAATTAAAAAGGTGTCTGTGTTTGTAGCCAACGGTAATGACAGTAAGAAGTTCAAAGGTGAGATGCGGAGCCCCAGCGCTCCATCGCGTGTCATCCACCTACGCCAGCTGCCCGGGGACATCCAGGATTCTGAGGTCATCAGCATGGGAATGCCCTTTGGGAAGGTCACCAACCTTCTGATGATGAAGGGAAAGAACCAGGTACACGTGCACAATACAGATCCTTAACTCTAAAGGTGTTCTCACACACACTACAGATCCTCTACCCTAAAGGTGTTCTCACACTCACTACAGATCCTTTACCCTAAAGGTGTTCTCACACACACACTACAGATCCTTTACCCTAAAGGGGTTCACACACCCGGCTGATTTTTTTTTTTGTGTGTGTGTAGGCGTTCCTGGAGATGAACACTGTGGACCAGGCTCAGACCATGGTGAACTACTACGCTACGGTCACCCCCCTCATCAGACAGCAGCCTGTATTCATGCAGTACAGCAACCACAAGGAACTCAAGACTGACAACTCACCTAACCAAGTGGTAAGAGGACACTCACTAACTTGTATGTTTGTAGCACATTTGTCAAATCAGTTTCTTTGTCATATGCAGAGGTTACAGCATAGTGCCCACAGTACAATGTAATAACAGTGTATGTTTGCCCCCCCAGAGAGTCCAGGCAGCACTGCAGGCAGTGAATGCTGTCCAGGGTGGCACCATGTTGGGCTCTACCATGTCTGGTATGGGGGGTGTAATGGGTGCAATGGGTGCTACAATGTCAGTTGGAGGGGGAGAGATGGGAGCCAGAGGCATGGCCACCCAGAGCCCTGTCCTTAGAGTCATAGTAGAAAACCTCTTCTACCCCGTCACACTGGAAGTCCTGCACCAGGTACGCACACTCCTCCAGTGTTTCTTAGTCATGAGTGTGTTCAAATGGTGTTCTTTTGCTTGTTGTCAAATTGCCTGCAGCAGGGATGTAACCTGTGTGTGTTCTCCCCTGTAGATCTTCTCCAAGTATGGGTCTGTTCTGAAGATCATCACCTTCACTAAGAACAACCAGTTCCAGGCTCTGGTCCAATATGCTGACCCCATGACGGCACAGCACACCAAAATGGTGCGTACCCCCCCCTCTAATAAACCTCTGATTTCTCCATCTCTCTCTCTCTCTCTCTGCTGTCTCCAGATGGTCAGAACATCAGTAATAGATGATGTAAATGGACTTGCCTGAACTTCCACACCCCTAATCCCTCTGTGTCTCTGCAGTCTCTAGACGGTCAGAACATCTATAACGGTTGCTGTACTCTGAGGGTGAGTTTCTCCAAGCTGACCAGCCTCAATGTGAAGTTTAACAACGATAAGAGCCGTGACTACACCAGACCTGACCTTTCTACTGGAGAGCAACACAACCCTCAGCCTGGAATGGACCAGCACGCGATGGCTGCTGCCGCCGCCTTTGGTAACACACACACACTTTAGACCGGTGTTTCTCAAACTTTTTTGTGCCAGGAGCTAGCACGTAGCTACCAGGGTGCTCTTCTGGAGACTGTCAAACTGAAATTAGATTATATTATTTTTCCCTCTCCCTCTCTCCCACCTATCTCTTTCCAGGGTCTCCGGGTCTGATCTCAGCATCTCCTTATGGACACGGATTCCCCCAGGCCTTCACTCTACAGCAAGCTGCAGGTACATCCCCACATTAACACAGTCAGCTGGTTCACTCTACCTGTAGCCTACTACAAACCTGTTCTTACTCCGTTTATTACATAGCTATTGCTACATTGTCAAATCATCGGTTGGTCTACTCCAGCTGCACAGGTTGGCCTCGGTGCTTGAGATATCGTGTGTTTCTTTGTATGTGTCTAGGTTTGGCTATGCCCGGTGCCTTGGCGTCATTCGGTATGGGTCCAGGGGGCATGGCCGCTAGTCGTCTCGGCCTGCAGGCCCTCGGCGGTGGAGGAGGACAAGCTGGCGTCCTATTGGTCAGCAACCTCAACCCAGAGGTCAGGACTGTTACTACCCACACACTCTTTCTCTCACCCACAAGCACACCAGAGTAAACTTTTCCTCTGGGCCCTTTAAATGGGTGTATCTCCACAGTTTAGAATGAACAGTCTTCTGTTATCTTTCATTTCATGGCTTCCTTTTTGTCTATTCTTGAGTTGCTAGAGACACAATAATCCTTATATAGAGACACCCCCCATGTTATTGTACTGTGTTATCTGACCTGTTGCATTGTTAATCTCTCTTTTCTCCTCCTAATGTTGCCATAGTGACAGTGTTTTAATTTAGACACTTGTGTTTACTGACATTGTTCTTTTCTTTACCTCCTTTTCTTTCTTTTATTCTCTCTCCTTCCCCATCTCATCCTGCTCTTTGCCCTTTATAAAAACTCACTCCTATGCCAACTGTCTGTCTTCTCATCTTTCTCTCTCTATCTCTCCCTCTCTTTCTCCTCCATGTGATCCTCCCGTGGACCTCTTGGCTGCTGACTGCTGGACTCCATCCCTCCATCCCTGACTCCACTCTCCTCCCCCACTTTACCCCTGTCCCCTCCCTCTTTCTCTCTCCCCCTCCCTGGTTCCTCTACCTCCCCCTGCTGTTTATAAAGAGCGTTACACCAAACTGCCTCTTTATTCTCTTTGGTATGTTATCAGCCTTTCGTTTCCCTTTATGACTTTAGATTTTACATTTACCTACTGTTACCAATAATATTATATCATCACTGTACCTACCTCATTCAGTCTTCATTTACCCTTATATTGACCTAAATATTTATGTTTATTATTTTTATCATTCTTTAATCTGTTTCACTTTATATATATTTAATTACCAATTGGTACTGAATCTATCTGTTACCTGGGCTGGTTTTCATGTTGTGGTCTGTCTGCCTGTTGGTCGGTCTGTCTCTGAATCAGAAATCCAAGCTCTCCTTTACATGAATCAGTTGTTTCATTTCAATGGCCAGAAACTGAGTAGTGTGGTGGTATAGAACCTGTTGTCTGGGCATTACAGTAGTCTAGTCTGTCTGCTGTTGATCAAGACGATCACATTACAACACTGACATTACAACTAAGTCTCTTTCTTCATGAAAAATGAATCTGTTTTGGAGTGTGTGCTGTGTTTTAACCTGTGTGTGTTCTCCAGGTGTGTATGGCGACGTGATGAGAGTGAAGATTCTGTTCAATAAGAAGGACAACGCTCTGGTCCAGATGGCTGATGGCACACAGGCTCAGCTAGGTACTGTGTGTATGGGACCGTGCGTCTGTGTGCGTTGCAGTAGTTAGTAGCACGTGTGTGTTCTGTTGTTTGACGGCTTGTCTTCTCCTCAGCGATGAGCCACCTGAACGGGGTGCGTCTTCATGGCCGGTCTCTACGTGTCTCCATGTCTAAACACACCACCGTACAGTTGCCCAGAGAAGGTATGTACACACACTACCATGTCTAAACACACAGCTGCCCATAGACGGTATGTACACACACTACCATGTCTAAACACACAGCTGCCCAGGGAAGGTATGTACAAACACACTACCATGTCTCAACACACAGCTGCCCAGAGACCGTATGTACACACACTACCATGTCTAAACACACAGCTGCCCAGGGAAGGTATGTACACACACACTACCATGTCTCAACACACAGCTGCCCAGAGACCGTATGTACACACACTACCATGTCTAAACACACAGCTGCCCAGGGAAGGTATGTACACACACACTACCATGTCTCAACACACAGCTGCCCAGAGACCGTATGTACACACACTACCATGTCTAAACACACAGCTGCCCATAGACGGTATGTACACACACTACCATGTCTAAACACACAGCTGCCCAGGGAAGGTATGTACACACACACTACCATGTCTCAACACACAGCTGCCCAGAGACCGTATGTACACACACTACCATGTCTAAACACACAGCTGCCCAGGGAAGGTATGTACACACACTACCATGTCTAAACACACAGCTGCCCAGGGAAGGTATGGGCCGTCTAACATCCACTATTGTTGTGTCATGACATGTTCTACTCTATCCTATTCAAGGCCATGAGGACCAGGGGTTGACTAAGGACTATGCCACCTCTCCGCTCCACCGTTTTAAGAAGCCTGGCTCCAAAAACTACAACAACATCTACCCTCCCTCTGGCACACTGCACCTCTCCAACATACCGTACGTACACACACACCCACACACACAACATCCCCTTTACATTTACATTACATTTAAGTCATTTAGCAGACGCTCTTATCCAGAGCGACTTACAAATTGGTGCATTCACCTTATGACATCCAGTGGAACAGCCACTTTACAATAGTGCATCTAAATCTTTTAAGGGGGGGGGAGAGTGGAGAGAGCGGAGGAGCGGGGTGACGTGAGAGAACTTGGGAAGGTTGAACACCAGGCGGGCTGCGGCATTCTGGATGAGTTGTAGGGGTTTAATGGCACAGGCAGGGAGCCCAGCCAACAGCGAGTTGCAGTAATCCAGACGGGAGATGACAGGTGCCTGGATTAGGACCTGCGCCGCTTCCTGTGTGAGGCAGGGTCGTACTCTGCGGATGTTGTAGAGCATGAACCTACAGGAACGGGACACCGCCTTGATGTTAGTTGAGAACGACAGGGTGTTGTCCAGGATCACACCAAGGTTCTTAGCGCTCTGGGAGGAGGACACAATGGAGTTGTCAACCGTGATGGCGAGATCATGGAACGGGCAGTCCTTCCCGGGAGGAAGAGCAGCTCCGTCTTGCCGAGGTTCAACTTGAGGTGGTGATCCGTCATCCACACTGATATGTCTGCCAGACATGCAGAGATGCGATTCGCCACCTGGTCATCAGAAGGGGGAAAGGAGAAGATTAATTGTGTGTCGTCTGCATAGCAATGATAGGAGAGACCATGTGAGGTTATGACAGAGCCAAGTGACTTGGTGTATAGCGAGAATAGGAGAGGGCCTAGAACAGAGCCCTGGGGGACACCAGTGGTGAGAGCGCGTGGTGAGGAGACAGATTCTCGCCACGCCACCTGGTAGGAGCGACCTGTCAGGTAGGACGCAATCCAAGCGTGGGCCGCGCCGGAGATGCATGTTTGAGTGTCCTATTGCTTTCTCTCCTAATGCTTTCTCTTTCTCTCTAGTCCTGCAGTAGGGGAGGAGGATCTGAAGGCACTGTTCAGCAGTTCAGGAGCTTCAGTCACGGCCTTCAAGTTCTTCCAGTAAGTCTCAACACCAAACTATACTTTTATGACATCACTACCTAATGATCAAATCAAACTTTATTTGTCACATGTGCCCAATACAACAAGTGTAGACTATACCGTGAAGTGCTTACTTACAAGCCCTTAACCCAACAGTGCAGTTCAAGAAGAGTTAAGAAAATATTTACCAAGTAGACTAAAACACAATAACAAGGTTATATACAGGGGGCACCGGTACCGAGTCAGTGTGGGGGGTCTTTATGACATCTTTACCTAATGATGCAATAGTCTTTGTGGCATCACTACCTGATGATGTTCTAGTCTTTATGGCATCACTACCTGATGTAATGGGGAATCCTCTTTCCTGGTATGTGTGTATAGGAAGGACCGTAAGATGGCTCTGATCCAGATGAGCTCAGTGGAGGAAGCTGTTGAGAGTCTCATCGAGTTCCACAACCATGACCTGGGAGAGAACCACCACCTCAGAGTGTCTTTCTCCAAATCTACCATCTAACACAATCTCACACACACACACACGTAACTACAGAGTACAGACCAAACCTGTTCATCAGAATGCCTTCCACGTCGTTTGTATGTCAAGTCTTATTCCACACGAGACACACTTAATCATTCCTTTATACTTTTTAAAAAGTTTTTATCATTATTTTTACACAATTATTTACGTTTACTATGGATATAATCGGTTCATATTTTATTTTAGTAGTTCTACTTCTATGGAGGGAAACTCACAGAACTCTCCAAGATACACATCTAGTATTTCTGTTTCTATACTCTTCAGAATGCATATCTAGTCCTTCTGTTTCTAGGTTACAATGTTTTATTTTTTCCATTTGATTTACTTAAAAAAATATATATTCAATTGATGAATGTTTTCTGTTTCTACGGTCTGTCCTTGGGATCTTCACCACTAGTCATATTGATCTAACAAAATGCCTTTCTGCAACAGTCTAGTGCCTTAACCAGACCAGCTGGCTAGCCTTTCCATGTTATTACATAGATTTTTATACGATTGGACTCTAAAATAAGCTTTTTCTTTGAACATCAATAATTTGATTTGAAATATATGGCTGTGGTCTTCCCTTTTGATTTCTAGATGTACACTATGCATTCCATTTGTATTTTTGTAACATTGGTAGTTCTATACTCTTATCATTTTCTATACCGTTTGATATCTACCAGTCACTGCGCATCAAGTCTTAATTCTTGCTCCAGAGGTGCCACTTAAAATCATGTAGCATTTAGTCTTTAGTGCCTACTTCACCCCTAATATTTTACACACACATGCAATACTCCAATTTTATTTCATACAGCCTTAGATATTTAGTGCCTACAACACAAACGTATTTATTACCTTTGTTCTGGCACTGACTGTCTATATATGGCTTTTGCTATAGATTCCTCTGTAGCATAAACGGTTTCATGTAGCTATTGATGGTTGATGTTATTGAGGACCAAAGTACCTACCACCCCTGCCACTTAAACGATCCTTGTCGGTTTAAAAGACAACGTTCTAAACTCTTTTTCTGCCATTGGTTTGATTCTATGGTCCAAATCGCCTTTAGGGATTTGATTTTTTTTTCATTTTATACCTGATCAGTCAGCCACTAGATTTAAAAATCATAATTTTGAGTGAGTTATACCTTGAATTTGTGATATTTGGTTTCTTGTCCCATTTTCTTTTTAATTATAGTTAAATTCCTCTGTTGGTAGAGTACTTTAAGCATGAATATATACTGTATGTTGACCTAGTTGGTGATATCACAGTGGATAGCTGTGATGTAGTTCTGTATTCCTCTCCTGGTAACGGTTGTCGCTTTTATTTTCCATTATGGGTTTTATTGGGGTCCGGGATCAACGGGATGTGATGTCATGAAGCAGTGGGAGGGTTTTTGTCTGTCTATATTTAGTGTTTTTGTACCACAGTGATTTGGATTAAAGATTCCATTTCATTTCAACATGTATATTTTGATATATAGTTAACAAACGTTGATTCCAACATGTATATTTTGTTATAAAGGTAATGCCAGCTTTCTCTGGAGGGCTGTAAAGATGAGTTTTGTATCACAAAGAAATTAAACTTAATGGAACACAGCCTTGTGTCTGTGTTTTTGATGTTTGTTGATTTCTAAATGGCCCCCTAGTCTCAAGGCACTACCCCCGGCCCCTACTCCCTATAGGCACACTTGTAGATCTGAAAGGATTTGAGAGGTTTTAAGCAAGCTTCTCTGCCTTCTGATAGGCTTGGGAATCTGGTCAATCCCTGTATGGCCACTTGGTGGAGCCAGAGCCATGTACAGGGAGGGATACAGTATACATCACTGTATCCAGGAAAATAATATGGCACTTGCTCTGACTCCTCATGTCCCACTTATAACCATAGGGGTCTGGTGGTGGTGATGAAATAGTAGTCATTTCCCACCCACACAGTTGGATTTTCTTCAATATACAGTACCAGTCAAAAGTTTGGACATACCTACTCATTCAAGGGTTTTTGTTTTTTACTATGTTCTACATTGTAGAATAGTAGTGAAGACATCACAACTATTATATAACACATGGAATCATGTAATCAAGAAAGTGATAAACAAATCAATATATTTTCTATTTGAGATTCTTCAAAGTAGCCACCCTTTGCCTTGATGACAGCTTTGCAAACTCTTGGCATTCTCTCAACCAGCTTCACCTGGAATGTTTTTCCAACAGTCTTGTAGGAGTTGCCACATATGCTGAGCACCTGTTGGCTGATTTTCCTTCACTCTGTGGTCCAACTCATCCCAAACCATCTCAATTGGGTTGAGGTTGGGTGATAGTGGAGGCCAGGTCATCTTATGCAGCACTCCATCACTCTCCTTGGTCAAATAGCCCTTACACAGCTTGGAGGCGTGTTAGGTCATTGTCCTGTTGAAAAACAAATGATAGTCCCACTAAGCACAAACCAGATGGGATGGAGTATCACTGCAGAATGATATGGTAGCCATGCTGGTTAAGTGTGCCTTGAATTCTAAATAAATCACAGTGTCACCAGCAAAGCACCATCACACCTCCTCCATGCTTCACGGGGGGAAACCACACATGCGGAGATAATTGGTTTACCTACTCTGCGTCTGACAAAGACACAGCGGTTGGAACCAAAAATCTCAAATTTAGACTCATCGGACCAAAGGACAGATTGCTCGTGTTTCTTGGCCCAAGCAAGTCTCTTCTTCTTATTGGTGTCTTTTAGTAGGGGTTTCTTTGCAATTTGAACATGAAAGCTTGATTCACGCAGTCTCTGAACAGTTGATGTTGAGATGTGTCTTTTACTTGAACTCTGTGAAGCATTTATTTGGGCTGCCATATCTGAGGCTTGTAACTCTAATGCACTTATCCTCTGCACCATTCCTATGGTGGTCCTCATGAGAGCCAGTTTCTTTATAGAGCTTGATGGTTTTTGCAACTGCACTTGAAGAAACTTTCAAAGGTCTTGACATTTTCCGGATTGACTGACCATGTCTTAAAGTAATTATGGACTGTCGTTTCTCTTTGCTTATTTGAGCTGTTCTTGCCATAATATGAACTTGGTCTTTTACCAAAGAGGGCTATCTTCTGTATACCACCCCTACCTTGTCACAACACAAGTAATTGCCTCAAATGCATTAAGAAGGAAAGAAATTCCACAAATTAACTTTGAACAAGGCATACCTGTTAACTGAAATGCATTCCAGGTGACTACCTCATGAAGCTAGTTGAGAGAATGCCAAGAGTGAACAAAGCTTTCATCAAGGCAAAGGGTGGCTACTTTGAAGAATCTCAAATGTAAAATACATTTGGATTTGTTTAACACTTTTTTGGTTACTAGATGATTCATATGTGTTATTTGATAGTTTTGATATCTTCACATTTATTCTACAATGTAGAAAATAGTACAAATAAAGAAAAACCCTGGAATGAGTAGGTGCGTCCAAACTTTTGACTGGTACTATATATGTTTTATAACTGCCCTTGTAAAAAAAACTAATCCGTCATTATCCTGCATATGAAGCGGGCCAGTAACCGGAGGGTTGCCAATTCAGATCCCAGGGCTCATGGGGAATATCTGCTGGGTGTGAGCAGACAGCCGGAGGGCTCTTGGCAGTGGCCTCTATCCCATGTCCTACATACTGCCTTTGCGCCCTTGAGTAAGGCACTTAAGCTCACACAGCTCCAGGGTTGCTCTGCCCTGTTCTGCTCGAGTGTTGAGTTGGGTAGAGCATCTACAAGCTACTTCATCCTCCTGCATGTGTGTTTAAACATGGACACTCCAGAGCGGCAGAGAGATGGAGAGGAGCGAGACAGGAGACTAGGACGGAGGGGTAGAGGAGGGATGAGAGGTGTGTGTTTAAACATGCACACTCCAGAGCGGCAGAGAGATGGAGAGGAGCGAGACAGGAGACTAGGACGGAGGGGTAGAGGAGGGATGAGAGGTGTGTGTTTAAACATGCACACTCCAGACCGGCAGAGAGATGGAGAGGAGCGAGACAGGAGACTAGGACGGAGGGGTAGAGGAGGGATGAGAGGTGTGTGTTTAAACATGCACACTCCAGACCGGCAGAGAGATGGAGAGGAGCGAGACAGGGGACTAGGACGGAGGGGTAGAGAAGGGATGAGAGGTGTGTGTTTAAACATGCACACTCCAGACCGGCAGAGAGATGGAGAGGAGCGAGACAGGAGACTAGGACGGAGGGGTAGAGGAGGGATAAGAGGTGTGTGTTTAAACATGCACACTCCAGACCGGCAGAGAGATGGAGAGGAGCGAGACAGGAGACTAGACAGGGGTAGACATAGACCGGAGGAAATGGAGAGGAGCGAGACAGGAGACTAGGAGGAGGGATAAGAGGTGTGTGTTTAAACATGCACACTCCAGACCGGCAGAGAGATGGAGAGGAGCGAGACAGGAGACTAGGACGGAGGGGTAGAGGAGGGATAAGAGGTGTGTGTTTAAACATGCACACTCCAGACCGGCAGAGAGATGGAGAGGAGCGAGACAGGAGACTAGGACGGAGGGGTAGAGGAGGGATAAGAGGTGTGTGTTTAAACATGCACACTCCAGACCGGCAGAGAAATGGAGAGGAGCGAGACAGGAGACTAGGACGGAGGGGTAGAGGAGGGATAAGAGGTGTGTGTTTAAACATGCGTGCTCTAGACAGCCACCTTATGAATAATTCAGTCAGACCACATGCAGCTGGGTCTGGGTTGTTTGGGTTAGAATGGTTAGTTTATTATTAATTTATTTAGGTTATGATGGTTAGTTTATTATTACTTTAGGTTAGGATGGTTAGTTTATTCAAATAACATTTTTATTGGTCACATACACATTTAGTGGATGTAGCAAAATGCTTGTTATTCATTTATTTTGGTTATGATGTCATAAGGTGAATGCACCAATTTGTAAGTCGCTCTGGATAAGAGCGTCTGCTAAATGACTTAAATGTAAATGTAAATGTATGATGGTTAGAATGGTTAGTTTATTATTAATTTATTTTGGTTATGATGGTTAGAATGGTTAGTTTATTATTAATTTATTTTGGTTATGATGGTTAGAATGGTTAGTTTATTATTAATTTATTTTGGTTATGATGGTTAGAATGGTTTATTACACAGAGCAGACCCAGTGTGCCAGTAGATGTATTATTTTACAGCTGTATCTGGGTTATATTGGTTATGATGGGGTATATATATATATATAGGTCTGTTCATACAGATTAGTATTTATTCTTACAATACTCTTAATACTTCGATTATATACATTCTTGCAGCACAGATGCGCTACAATGATAACTACATTATTGTGGAACAGTACAAAGGTAGTAATACCTTAATTGTACAATAAAGGAGTAGTAACTAATTGATTACACGTTTTGTAAAGACATAGTAACTGGATTGACAGTGATAATCTAACCTAACACTGTCAGTATTATCCTAACCCATGTTATATATATGTGGAGTTTAATACAGCTGAACTAAGCGGCTTCAGAGCCGCGAGAGCAGTGAGTCAGACACTGTCCCCAGAGGTAAGAGACTGAGAGACTCCGCCAGCTCAGAGTGAGAGGGGGAGGGAGGGGAGAGGGAGGATGGGGAGAGGGAGGGAGAGGGAGGATGGGGGGAGGGAGGGAGGGAGAAAGAGGCAGGATGGGGGGAGGGAGGGAGAAAGAGGGAGGATGGGGAGAGGGAGGGAGAGAAGGAGGTGAAAACAAGCAGTAAGGAGATTCTGGCAGCAGCGGGAGCTGAGAATCAGATTCACCACGAGGAGTGTTGTCACCATGAGAGACTGTTGGAAGGATCGCCACGTTATTCACTCTGTCGGTCTGTCTCTCTGCCAGTCTGTGTGTGTCTCTGCCAGTCTGTGTGTGTTTCTCTGCCAGTCTCTGTGTGTTGATCCGTAAAGAACATTGTGGAGTGTGGACCATGAAGCCGAATTGTATTTTACATCCAAATCAGCAGAAACAGACAGAAGAGGAACTTGGGACGGGAGGAGAGTGATAGCTGGTGATCTCTGATAAAAACGAGCAGCAATAACAGGACCCAACCAGCCACTCTCACTGAGGAAACGATTAACCTGTCGTGGTTTATTGACCCGAACGGACATCTGAAGAATATTCAAATGGACCTCCCTTAATAAAGGGAGATGTTCAGGACCAGATAGAAACTGGTCAGTACCGAAACATCTTACAGAGGAACCTTCATCACCAAAAACATCATTTCTCACTGAAGAAAGTCTTCAGTACCAAAACAACTCCCGGAGGAAACTGTTACGAACCAATATATCTCTTACGGAAGACAGCTCAGTCCCAGCGAGCTGAGGGGAGTCAGGATGTTCGGTCCCCAGACGACATTAAACCCAGATTGGATTTGGCTTTGCGTCTCATTGTGGAGTGGAGGAGAGGAGTGGAGAGAAGAGGTTTCTATTTGTGCTGATGGTGTGTGATCGATAGAGAGAGGACGACATCGTGAGATGGCTGATAATTCATCAACGCCAGTATTGATAGAAATACAGAAATATGTCAAATAATAACAATGTCTCATCAATGTAATCAATCATCAATGAACAGACAGTGGACTTAAGATAAACGTGTGGATTCAGGAGAATGAAAGTCACTAGTTTGGATGTCATATTCAGGGGAGCACAAGTTGTACAGAGAGGATAAGGGAGGACAAGTCTCAGACCCTGGCAAGAACATAGACACTCTTCCTGTATTGATTGAGATTGAGTGATTTGCGCAACATGCAAGCGCAACAGGTTAGGTTTGGGCATGCTAGCGATTGGTTAGGGTAAGGTTAGCTTTGGGCATGCTAGCAATTGGTTAGGGTAAGGTTAGCTTTGGGCATGCTAGCAATTGGTTAGGGTAAGGTTAGCTTTGGGAATGCTAGCAAAGTGGTCAAGGTTCAAATAAGGTTTGTAAACAAAAACACGCCAAAACAACACACCTGGATTCAAACCGCATTACAAAGTCCTGGATTCAAAGTCCTGCACACTACGACCTCTGCCACCCTGTTTCCACTAACAGGCTGGAACAATCGGAATGGACTGGGATCTTTGAATGCTCAGACACTGATTGAGACGGTCCATGCACTGGATATTCCAACTCAATTGTAAGCTAACATAATCAGCGAAGCAGACTTCAAGTGGACACTATGATGTTGTGTGTAACTGGTTGGAGGAGTGTGAGGTGGACGGCTCGGCCTGGTCAGAGGAGTGTGTGCACGTGTGTGACGCAGGTGGTTCTGATGTGTCTGACTGTCCTGTCTTCCTGTCTGTCCGTCTGGGCTGAAGACCAGATCATCTTCGACCACCATGCTGTCTACTGGAACAGCACGAACCCCAGGTAGGATGATACAGTCTGTGCATGTGTGTGTGTGTGTGTGTTTGTGTGGATGCTATAATTGAGCTGAAAGCTCCTTTTGTCTCTGATAGACAATGAGGGCATCATGCCTCCCTCTCTAGTTATTGAGTATAGCTGATACACGCACACGCACACACACACACACACACACACACACACACACACACACACACACACACACACACACACACACACACACACACACACACACACACACACACACACACACACACACGCAGACGATGCTATGGTTAGCTGGGTCTCATTGACATGGTGCAGAGCAGCCTCGCTCTGTCAGTCTAATGAATTCTGACAGACTGGACAGCATCCCCTCCCTCCCTCCCTCCCTCCCCCTCCATCCCTCTCTCCCTCCCTCCCTCCCTCCCTCCCTCCCTCCCTCCCTCCCTCCCTCCCTCCCTCCCTCCCTCCCTCCCTCCCTCCCTCCCTCCCTCCCTCTCTCTCTCTCTCTCTCTCTCTCTCTCTCTCTCTCTCTCTCTCTCTCTCTCTCTCTCCCTCCCTCCCTCCCTCCCTCTCTCTCTCTCTCAGGTACATATATAAACAGTGAAAGTGCTCCCACTCTATCACGGTTGAATTACCACTAACCGGCTAACAGCCCTGTCTCCCCCTGCAACACACACACACCGACGCTGCTGATTTAGTTCAGCTAACAGCTCTGTCTCTCCACAAGTGCTCAAATATTTAACAGGCAAGGAGGAAGAGTCTCCTCTCTCTCTCCTCTCTCTTTCTCTTCGTCTCTTTCCTTATTTTTTTCCCTTTCTCACTCTGCTCTTCCTGTAAGGGATTTCTTCCATTGGAGGAGAGGCGGACCAAAACGCAGCGTGGTTTCTATTCATGGTTCTTTAATGAAGAAAACTATACATGAACAGACTAACAAAAACAAGAAACGTGAAAACCTAAAACAGCCCTATCTGGTGCAAACACAGAGACAGGAACAATCACCCACAAACACACAGTGAAACCCAGGCTACCTAAGTATGATTCTCAATCAGAGACAACTAATGACACCTGCCTCTGATTGAGAACCATACTAGGCCAAAACATAGAAATACCCAAATCATAGAAAAACAAACAGACTGCCCACGCCAACTCACGCCCTGACCATACTAAATAATGACAAAACAAATTAAATAAAGGTCAGAACGTGACAGTACCCCCTCCAAAGGTGCGGACTCCGGCCGCAAAACCTTAACGTATAGGGGAGGGTCTGGGTGGGCGTCTGTCCGCGGTGGCGGCTCTGGCGCGGGACGCGGACCCCACTTCACCATCGTCTTAGTCCGCCTTATTGTCCGCCCCCGTGGCCTCCTAACCACGGCGACCCTACTAAATGACCCCACTAGACAGAGGGGCAGAAGCTCTGGACAGAGGGGTGGAAGCTCTGGACAGAGGGGCGGAAGCTCTGGACAGAGGGGTGGAAGCTCTGGACAGAGGGGCGGAAGCTCTGGGCTGAGGGGCACTGGCGGCCCCTGGCTGACCGGCGGCACTGGCGGCCCCTGGCTGACTGGAGGCACTGGCGGCCCCTGGCTGACTGGCGGCCCCTGGCTGACTGGCGGCACTGGCGGCCCCTTGCAGACTGGCGGCACTGGCGGCCCCTTGCAGACTGGCGGCACTGGCGGCTCTGGGCAGACTGGTGGCACTGGCGGCGCTGGGCAGACTGGCGGCACTGGGCAGACTGGCGGCACTGGCGGCGCTGGGCAGACTGGCGGCACTGGCGACTCTGATGGCGCTGGGCAGACGGGAAGTTCCGGCAACGCCGGATAGGAAGGCTCTGGCAGCGCTGGACTGAGTAGCTCTAGCGCCTCTGGACTGAAGGGCGGGAGCTCTGGCAGCGCCGAACAGGCGGGAGACTCCGGCAGCGCTGGAGAGGAGGAAGGCTCTAGCAGCGCTGGAGAGGCGGAGGATTCCGGCAGCGCTGGAGAGGAGGAAGGCTCCGGCAGCGCTGGACAGGCGAGGCGCACTGTAGGCCTGATGCGTGGTGCTGGCACTGGTGGTACTGGGCCAAGGACACGCCCAGGAAGCCTGGTGCGGGGAGCTGCCACCGGAGGGCTGGTGCGTGGAGGTGGTACCGGATAGACCGGGCCGTGCAGGTGCACTGGAGCTCTTGAGCACCGAGCCTGCCCAACCTTACCCGGTTGAATGGTCCCGGTCGCCCTGCCAGTGTGGCGAGGTGGAATAGCCCGCACTGGGCTATGCAGGCGAACCGGGGACACCGTGCGCAAGGCTGGTGCCATGTAAGCCGGCCCAAGGAGACGCACTGGAGACCAGATGCGTAGAGCCGGCTTCATGGCACTTGGCTCGATGCCCACTCTAGCCCGGCCGATACGCGGAGCTGGTATGTACCGCACCGGGCTATGCACCCGCACTGGGGACACCGTGCGCTCCACCGCATAACACGGTGCCTGCCCGGTCCCTCTCGCTCTCCGGTAAGCACAGGAAGTTAGCACAGGTCTCCTACCTGGCTTCACCACACCTCCTGTGTGCCCCCCTCCATGAAATTTTTGGGGGTGCCTCTCGGGCTTCCTTGCCAGCCGTGTTCCCTCATATCGCCGGCTCCTCTCTCCAGCTGCCTCTGCTCTCCTAGCTGCCACCACCTGTTCCCATGGAAGGCGATCGCCAGGATCTCCTCCCAGGTGTAGCAACCCTTGCCATCCAATACATCGTCCCATGTCCATTCCTCTTTGCGCCGCTGTTGCTGTTGCCCGTTACCACGCCGCTTGGTCCTGTTGTGGTGGGTGGTTCTGTAAGGGATTTCTTCCATTGAAGGAGAGGCGAACCAAAACGCAGCGTGGTTTCTATTCATGGTTCTTTAATGAAGAAAACTATACATGAACAGACTAACAAAAACAAGAACCGTGAAAACCTAAAACAGCCCTATCTGGTGCAAACACAGAGACAGGAACAATCACCCACAAACACACAGTGAAACCCAGGCTACCTAAGTATGATTCTCAATCAGAGACAACTAATGACACCTGCCTCTGATTGAGAACCATACTACGCCGAAACAGAAATACCCAAATCATAGAAAAACAAACAGACTGCCCACCCCAACTCACGCCCTGACCATACTAAATAATGACAAAACAAAGGAAATAAAGGTCAGAACGTGACACTTCCCCTCCTCCCTCTGTCAACGTGCTACATCAGACAGCATGCTTTGTTTGTGCAATGCTATTGTTGTATCGCTGAATTAATGTGTGATGGGAGGTTGATGGAAAAGTTTGTTTAAACAGAAACAAATGAACAGGAGATGAGTTTCAAACCACACACACACACACACACACACACACACACACACACACACACACACACACACACACACACACACACACACACACACACACACACACACACACACACACACACACACACACACACACACACACACACACACACACACACACACACACACACACACACACACACACAGAGCTTTGTTTCTGCGAAACACACATGCACACACACACACACACACACATCCTGTCTCTATAGCCTCAGAGAATAGCCAAATCTAATCCCAGGGTTTATCCTTCAAAGTAATTATTTCCTCCCCATCCCGTTTCTTCCTGATCCCGTTTTCTCCCCATCCCAATTTCTCCCCATCACGTTTTCTCCTCTCTCTTCTGGGAGGCTTTGTGGTTCTCTACATCCTCCTCCAGAGGTCCCTAATGATGATTGCAGAGGGCTTCATGCTATGGGATGGATGTCCTCAGAGAGACACTGAAAGGGGAAGATAGTGTGTGTGTCTGTGTGCGCAGAAAGGCCTACTCTCCTCTCAACTGTGTCAGACACACAGACTTAGCCATGTGCAGTCTCTCCTGTCCCGTGCGCCACATTCACATCCATGTATCTGTTCTGACACACAGACTTAGCCATGTGCAGTCTCTCCTGTCCCGTGCGCCACATTCACATCCATGTATCTGTTCTGACACACAGACTTAGCCATGTGCAGTCTCTCCTGTCCCGTGCGCCACATTCACATCCATGTATCTGTTCTGACACACAGACTTAGCCATGTGCAGTCTCTCCTGTCCCCTGCGCCACATTCACATCCATGTATCTGTTCTGACACACATCTTCACTATACACTTACATGTAACAGCAAACCTTTGTGTGTTTGTGTGTGTCTCTCTGTCTCATCTTACTGTCTTCTCTGTTCGACATGAAACAGCCTCTGTCTGCCTGCCTGTCTGTGTGTCTGTCTTCCTTTTATTTCCACTATGACTGATGTACATCAGTTATGACAAACACTTCTAAACAGGAGACTAGAAACAGGAGACAAGAAACAGGAGACAAGACAACAAAAGCCTGTTAACGTCTCTGACCTGATTACAATACAATAATCAAAGCTTCTGGTGTGTTTGTTTGTGTAAGCTCTCAGTACACCATTTTTACAGAGTGAGAGAGAGGGAGGGAGACAGAGGTTGTAAGGAGAGAATGAGAAGAGTTATGGAGCGAGAGGTGGATGAGAAAAAGTATATGGAGAGAGACAGGAAGAGATGTTTTGCTGGTGTACACAATCTGTTTTCCACTTGGTTTAGCTTCACAGGTGATGTTAAACGTCTATAAAACATTTGTCAGGACTCGGAACAGCTTTCACTCAGCAAACTTTGTTAGGAAATCTGTTTTTAGTGGTGCGTGTGTGTGTTTGATATTGCAATCACATCACCACTCATGATACATTTTAAAAGATGGAGGCACTTGTCTGAAATATCCCCTTATTCTTAATCTGATCTCGCTTCATTGACAGGTCCTTCTTGAATTACGGTGACATTTGGGCACTTTGGGGGGAAAGTACTTCATTCTTCTAGATGCGTATTTATTTCAATGTATTTAGTTACATCTTCCCATTCTAAATCAACTAACATGGTACCTTAATGACTTTAAATAACGTTTACCATTATGATAACATTGTGTCACTAGTAGGAGTATTAACACCAATGAGGGTAACCCCAATGTGTCACGTGTGCTCCCTCTCCGACCTCTAGGTCACCAGGCTGCTTGTTATGGTGCACACCTGTCACCATCGGTACGGGCACCAGCGCCTCATGAGACTCACCTGGACTCCAACACCTCCCTGATTACCTTCCCTATATATGTCACTCCCTTTGGTTCCTTCCCCAGGCGCCATTGTTTCTGTTCCAGTTCATGTCATTGTTTGTGTTTCTTGTTTTTGTATTTAAACACTCACTCCCTGAACTTGCATGCCGACTCTCAGTGCACTCGTTACACAATGAAACATTTTGGGTTGAGGTTTTTCTGAAATGGAGGCCACAAATGCTGAAATCTAAGGTCATCAATCACTTAAAAAGAATGTACTGAAGTGATATGATTAATCATTTTGCTCACAATGATATTTCCCTTCATTTAAATTCACTAACACCACGTGGCACTTTGGATTGAAACACACCACATGATTAACTGAATCTTCAAATGTATGACGCACTTAAAGGGTGTGTTCAGCTAATAATTGTATTTAATATAGACCCCTCCCTGATAAGTTTGCCACTGGAAAGAATGCTCAAGGTTCTTGTATATCTTGCTAATCATTGATTTTCAAGGCGGTAACCAATGAAATAACACTGAGGGACACACATTATACTGGTAACTTCATTGCCTTCTTTGTTTTTATTGATCTATACAATACCTGATAGTAGATGTCAAAGATAGCAGATATATACAAGATACAGTGCCTTGCGAAAGTATTCGGCCCCCTTGAACTTTGCGACCTTTTGCCACATTTCAGGCTTCAAACATAAAGATATAAAACTTTATTTTTTTGTGAAGAATCAATAACAAGTGGGACACAATCATGAAGTGGAACGACATTTATTGGATATTTCAAACTTTTTTAACAAATCAAAAACTGAAAAATTGGGCGTGCAAAATGAATGTTTGAAATATCCAATAAATGTCGTTCCACTTCATGATTGTGTCCCACTTGTTGTTGATTCTTCACAAAAAAATACAGTTTTATATCTTTATGTTTGAAGCCTGGAATGTGGCAAAAGGACGCAAAGTTCAAGGGGGCCGAATACTTTCGCAAGGCACTGTATCTGGTGTACTGCATTAGAAACACAATATACTAGAGATATTAGATGGAAACATTCAATATTACATGGAAACATGGAAAGAAGTTATTCGACACAGACGCACACCCACCCACACACACGACAATGAAATGACAGGAGTGAGAAAGGAAAGAAGTAGAGAAATAGACTATAAGAAAGGTGGGGACAAAGACAGGGAATATAAAGAGATTACAGGAGGAGTTACAGGAGGAGTGTGTGAGGTATGAGTTGTGGCGTACGGCTGTGGAGCTGCATACTCGCTGTTTGATCACACACACTTCAAACGCACACTTCTGTCTTCTCTCCAGATCCCAGACCTGTGTGTCTTTGTGTGTGTGTTAGAGATGGTGCACTGTTCTAAACTGGGTCGGTCCTAAAAACTAGACTGCTGAGAAAGTGGCGGTGCAGCTTCCTTCTAACATTACTAACAGCTTTATGCTGGGCTTCTTAAAGGGATAGTTCACCCAAATGATTAAATGCCTTATTAGTTTCCTTACCCTGAAAGCGGTCCTATGGACAAGGACAGACTGTAATCCACGCTTTGGGTGTGTTTACTCATGGTGACCAACCACTAACTTTAAGCATTAGTGTGTGTGTGTGTGTGTGTGTTTTGGAAAGGGATTGTGATAGCTTATTATTCTGAAGTTTTTCTTGCTGTCTACATCTGTGAGAGAAACACAATTGGAGAGAAAATACTTGTCTGTCAGAGAGAGGTTTTCAGAGATGTGTGTGTGTGTGTGTGTGTGTGTGTGTGTGTGTGTGTGTGTGTGTGCCACAGCTGGTGTGAAAATGCTCCCAGCAACATCTCCTCATTGGTTCAGAGTTCAAAGACTGTTTTCTCTCTGGTTGGGGAGAGAGGGAATTACCCCCCCCCCCCTCTTACACACACTGCTGTCTTTATTAGTCTTGAGGAGGTGATGAGGCACAATTTCTCCCTCCTACTTTCTCACTAATTCAGAGAGGCTGCCAGGATGTATAATTCATGTTCTCCCTGCCATCCTCATTCAGGTGTGTGTGTGCGTGCATGCGTGCACTGTGCTATTTCGCAAATGTACTATTCAGCTTTAACATGTTTCAGCTGTGAAGAAGATCTCCTGTAATGCTTCCACATTCGTCACACACACACACACACACACACACTAACTTCAGCTGAAACCCTGTACTCTACAAATAATTTATACTTTATATTATTAATATAAATAATGATGTATTAATGATCCATCTACACTACAAGTGTCAAATTATTTCAAAATTAGTTCTGTTTTGTACGTAGACATTGATAAGTGTTATTAGCCAAATACCTTTCTCTAAACTACCGTCAAATCACTTAGACTTTCAAATGTATAGGCTGATAGGTTCATACTTTATTAATCCTCAAGACGACATTTCAGTAGAGAAAGCTGAGAGACATAAGAGGGTTAAAAGTAGAAATGTGTTAAATCATTTGAAGAGAAAAAGAGGAAGTTTATACAGTGAGACAGACAAATGGGTTAGAAAGGATGCTGGTTGTCTTGATAGAGAATCCTATATAGATGCTGGTTGTCTGGTTAGAGAATCCGCTATAGATGCTGGTTGTCTGGTTAGAGAATCCGTTATAGATGCTGGTTGTCTTGTCACGAACCGGCTCAAAGCCCGTAACAAAAGGGAGACAACGTGGAGATAAGGAGTAATAAAATATATATTTATTAAATAAGTAACTAAGTATAATATACAATGGTGTCTGTAATCAGTAGTCAGTAGTGTAAGTGAGTGTTTTGCATGAATGTGATAATGCAGGGTGTTGAAAGGTTCCAAAGCAAACAACCAAAAAACCACCAAGAAAAACAACCAAATCTATTAAGGTGTCTGCATGGAGAGAGTCTTCTCCATGAATGGGGAAGTGGTGTATTTATCCTGGCAGACACCAGGCCCAGGTGTTTCCCATGTCGCTGACGACCCTCCCAACTCCGCCCACCAGCATCCTAATAAGGAAATAACAGAGAGAATACAGCAGACAGAGTGGGAGGGTCGTCACCCCCCCCCCCCCATAAAACCGGGGACCAACAAGGACCCCGGAACAAAATACCAGCCTCTGAGTTCCAAATTGACACAGCTTCTGCGCCACAAATTGATGAGGGTTTACATGCTCACACTTACAATTTGCCCCAGCCAACCTCCTCCCCAGACCTCAGCGACCTTCGCACAGGAAGCAACATTTAAGAGGAAAGAAGAAAACAAGACCAGGAGGGAGCAGACAGGACAGAGAGAACATGACAATACGAAACAATGGTCAGTCACGTAAACATTAGGAACAGGGCGCACGAGAGAGCGCATCAGCAATCACGTTTTCAGTCCCCCGGATGTGCCTCACATCGAGATGGAATGATTGTAAAAATAAACACCATCGCATTATCCTCTGGTTTGGACACATCATGGACCTCAAAAAAGTGAGGGGGTTATGGTCGGTGTAGACCACAATAGGTACTACCCCCAGACCCGACATACACTTCGAAGTGTTGTAGCGCCCAAATGAGTGCTAGCGCTTCCTTTTCAATAACCGAATAGTTCAACTGATAATCGTTAAACTTTTTGGAAAAGAAACTAACAGGCCTCTCAATCCCAGACACATCTGCTTGCAGCAAAACTGCACCTGCCCCCACATGACTAGCATCCACCTGCAAGGTAAATGACAAATCCACACGAGGAGCAGCCAGCACTGGAGTTGAGGTAAGCAACCTCTTTGCATCTTCAAAAGCGTGTTGACAACGAGTAGACCAAACGTAAACAGCCTTAGCTTTCAGCATATCTGTCAAGGGAGCGACCACAGTAGAGAAGTTATTACAAAAACTACGGTAATAACCAATCATGCCCAAGAAACACATCAGTTCCTTTTTAGTAGTTGGTGGTGGAAAAGCATCAATAGCCACCACTTTAGCCCGAACAGGACGCACTTCACCCTGCCCAACCACTTTTCCAAGGTATGTAACGGTTGCCTGAGCAAACTCACATTTAGCCAGATTGATTGTGAGGCGACCCGCAGCCAGACGTTCGAACAAGGCTTGAATACGGAACAGATGTTCTTCGCAAGTATCTGCATATATCAATCACTACATCGTCCAAATAAACAGCGCACCCGGTCAGACCGGCGACAACCCTGTTCATAAGTCGCTGAAAAGTGGCAGGTGCATTGCGCAGACCGAAACTCATAACCAAATACGAGTACAGACCAAAGGGTGTAATAAAGGCAGAGATATAACGTGCCCTACTCGTCAGTGGCACCTGCCAATAGCCTTTTAACAGGTCAAATTTGCTCACAAACTTAGCTGCACCGATTTGATCAACACAGTCCTCCATCCGAGGAAGAGGAAATGAATCTGGCTTTGTGACACTGTTTACCTTACGGTAGTCCGTACAAAAACGGTTTGTTCCATCCGGTTTACTGACCAAGATACAGAGAGAAGCCCAACTGGAGAAAGAAGGCTCTGCTATCTTACTCTCCAGCATGTACTTGACCTCAGCATCCAGACAACGTAGTTTCTCTGAAGAAACTATAGAACCGCTGACGAATGGGGTCAGCACCTCCAATGTCAATATCATGTTCTATTAAGTTTGTACGTGTAGGTGTATCAGAAAACAAACCTGGAAATCTCTGAATCAGACCAACCATCTCTTTCCGCCCATCAACAGGTAGGTGAGTGAGAAGACTGTCTAAAATATCCAGTGTTTCTGAATTTTTCAATCTACCCTGCAATATACAATCGTCGGGACCAGGAACATCTTCCTCCTCATGCACAGATCTAGCACGACAAGAACCCAAGGAAACAACGGTATCAGCCAAAAGACTAGGTTTACCGTACTCTGTAGAATCCCACTGTTCAGTCTCAGAGGAACGTGCATAATAGGGTTTTAACAGATTTACATGGCACAGCTGGTGTGCTTTCCTCCGTTCTGGAGTGGCAACTAGATAATTTTGCTCAGTGTACTGGCGCACCACTGTATATGGACCTTGAAACTTGGCTTGAAAAGAAGAACCAACAATTGGCAGCAGAGCAAGAACCTGGTCACCTGGACTAAAGTGACGAGGCTCAGTTCGGCGATCAAATATGCCCTTCATCCTCTCCTGTGAAGATGATAACTTCTCTTTAGCCATTTCACCAGCGGCGTACAGCCGTCGCCGGAAATCACACACATACGATAACAGGGACTGAGGAGGCTCGGGAGACTTCCAGTCATCCTGGAGAACAGATAAAAGTCCACGCACCCTATGTCCAAACACAAGGTCATTTGGACTGAAACCTGTGCTCTCCTGTGAAACTTCCCTAGCGGCTAACAGTAACCAAGGCAACCCCTCCTACCAATCCTTATCCATCTCAGTACAATTAGCTCTCAAAAAAGACTTAAGTGTTTGATGGAAACGTTCCAGTGCCCCTTGACTTTGCGCGTGATAGGCGCTAGACAAATTGTGTTTAATATGGAGCTGTTGCAGAACCTGACTAAACAGATTAGAGGTCAAATTAGATCCTTGATCACTCTGAATGACCTTAGGGATTCCAAACAATGAGAGAAACTGAGTCAAAGCTTTTAACACCGATTTAGTCGTGATAGATCGGAGAGGATAGGCAGCAGGAAACCTAGTGGTCTGACACATCACAGTGAACAGGTAACTGCTACCCTTTTTAGAACGAGGCAGAGGACCCACACAGTCAATAATCAGATACTCAAAAGGTTGGCTGAGTACAGGAATAAGAAACAATGGTACTGGTTTAATAGCTTGATTAGGCTTAGCAGTTAATTGACAGGTGTGACAAGTTTTGATAAAATCAGAAACATCCCTCTTTAATCTAGACCAAAAGAAATGTCTTAATATGCGATTGTAGGTTTTCCTCACCCCCATATGTCCAGCAACGTCGCTGTGAGAAGTTTCCAACACCAACTCACGAAGCTTAACTGGTACAACAACCTGACTAATTGCCTCCCCCAGAAAACAACTATCATGAGACACCCACTTTCTCATCAGGACATCCTCTTGGAGAAAATAGCCATGGGCGACATCTCCCAACTGTTCTATAGGCACAATTTGATCACGCAACTCTTCCAACGTGGGGTCATCCCGTTGCGCATTGATTAGATCTGAGCGGGTTACAGATAACGGGATAACAAGGAAAACAGTGACATACTTTGTATTATTATCATTAGTCGGCGCAGTGACCAGTTCGCCACGGCTCATAGAACGTGTCACTGCACACGCAGAGAACACCTCTGGGAAACTCTGTACACTCATCAGGAATCCCAACAAATGACGGCTTAGTGGAAACCACTAGAGATGGAAACACGACAGGCCATACACGCTCACCAGCCAAGTTATTCCCAAGGATAACATCGATACCCTCAATAGGCAACGAAGGACGCACCCCCACAACAACTTCACCCTTTACCAGCCCACAATCCAACATGAGTTTATGCAATGGAACTGACAGAGTGTTCAAACCTATTTCCCTAATTAGAACACTATTCCCCGAATCAGTCTCAGCAGAAAAGGGTAACACAGACTCCAACACAAATGATTCAGAGGCACCTGTGTCTCTCAGGATCTTCACTGGCACTAGGTCTTTACTTCCTAACATAGACACAAAACCTTCTGTAGTGAAAGGTAAATAGTCTGGATCAATATGGACTTTCACATTCTCCTGGGCCTGAGGAAATGAGTCATGAATGAACTGATGTGGAACAGGTGCAGCTAATGCAGTAGGCTTAGATTTAGCGTAAGCACCCTTTGACCTGAGAAGTGGACATTCGTTTTTCCAATGACCTGAACCTTGACAGTAGTGACACTCCTGCCCAAAGTCAGCTTTACCATGGGAGTCAGGCTCAACCCTAGTTGAATAGAACTCTGCCCGGTGAGCGAAGCCCAAATCTATCCGAACGCCCCCACTCTTTCCGAATACGGGGCTCTGCAAAGACACTTGTGAGTCAACACATACTCGTCCGCCAAAACCGCAGCTTCAGCAACATTCTTTACTTTCTGTTCGTTAATATACGTGGCAATACGATCAGGAATTGTGTCCTTAAATTGCTCTAACATAATCAGATCACACAACCCTTGGAAAGTCACAACTGCAGAGGCGGAACACCAGCGATTAAACTGTAAAGATAACTGTCGCGCAAACTCAACATGAGTCTGGTTATCATCCCTTTTTAAAGTTCTAAATCGTTGGCGGTAAGCCTCAGGGACCAATTCATAAATCTGTAACACAGCTGTTTTAACTTTATCATAACTGGCACTGCCGTGTACACTAAGAGCTGAATATGATTCCTGCGCTTTACCAGTCAGCACACACTGCAACATTAAAGTGCGGTCAGAATCAGGCCAACTCCTAGCGTCAGCAACCCGCTCAAACAACGAAAAGAATGTCTCGGGGTCCCTTTCATTAAACAGAGGCAATAACCGTAAGTTCCCAACAATATCAAATGTCTCTGGGGCACGACCAAAAGCGGAACTACCCCTAGGTAAATCTGGGTCACCTTCCCAAAACAAACTCTCCCCTGAGATCTTTCCTTCCCTAACCAACTCTATACGTTCTTGTTGCAACTTGATTTTAGCACGCTCCATATCTTGTTTAAATGCCAATTCCTTTTCATATTTTACACGATCATGCTCTAGCTTCTCACGATCAGTCTCTAGCTTCTCACGATCATGCTCTAGCTTCTCACGATCATGCTCCAGCTGTAACAAAAGCAGTTCTTTCTGCTGTTCAAAAAGAAGGCTACTAGGACTAACCGATGGAATGGCCATTGTAACGTTATGGGGAGACGACAAATCCTCAGCAGAGGCTGGCGCGGTGGTATTCTTGAAGTTACCACTCTCCATCAGATTGGCCTTCAATATCAACCTAATAGAATTCTTTAGACGTTTATCACTAATCTCAACCTTGTAGTGTTCTGCGACCTTTAACAGCTGTTCTTTAGTACCTAAATCTAACAATTCCTCTGATGGAGAGCGAATGAACTTATCTACATAAGACGCCATAATCACACACACAAAAAAAATTCTCGCTCTTCCCTTCTGCTGAGCACACCAGACCACAACCCGAGAATTGACAATCACCCTGAGCACCACAGAAGAGAGATGAGATACGGAGCTTCCCAAAACCTACAATAACTCAACCCTAGTCTTCGTGCAGATTTGCGGTGGGAATTTACGCACTGTAGCCCGCTGGCAAGGAAAAACTCCCCAGCATGCTGGCAACTTCCACCAAGCCACGGATGTGCCCCCGAGACAACTGCTCAGTCCACAGACACCACACAAAAATAACTAACATTAACCATGCCCAACATATTCCAAAAAAATGAAACATGTCGCTAAACCTATCAGGGGAAAAAGGCTATAGCTCCAGGCAGCAAGTTCCACTACCCTACCCAAATCTCCCACCGAGGTACACGGCCGATTACTCACCTCAGACTGACGTCCCAACAGAAAGTAGAACAAGAGTTCAGGCTAGGCAGGGCCTGGAAACTAACCATTATACTCTCTCCAACACAGCACACAAACCAAACAACAAAGGCAACCAATACCGGGCCTATCAAACTCAAACAAAATATGCAAACCAAACACGTACCTCCACGGTCTCCCAAACCAATAGTTCAAATATCCCGGATGAGCCCCCACTTGTCACGAACCGGCTCAAAGCCCGTAACAAAAGGGAGACAACGTGGAGATAAGGAGTAATAAAATATATATTTATTAAATAAGTAACTAAGTATAATATACAATGGTGTCTGTAATCAGTAGTCAGTAGTGTAAGTGAGTGTTTTGCATGAATGTGATAATGCAGGGTGTTGAAAGGTTCCAAAGCAAACAACCAAAAAACCACCAAGAAAAAACAACCAAATCTATTAAGGTGTCTGCATGGAGAGAGTCTTCTCCATGAATGGGGAAGTGGTATATTTATCCTGGCAGACACCAGGCCCAGGTGTTTCCCATGTAGCTGACGACCCTCCCAACTCCGCCCACCAGCATCCTAATAAGGAAATAACAGAGAGAATACGGCAGACAGAGTGGGTCGTCACAGTCTGGTTAGAGAATCCGCTATAGATGCTGGTTGTCTGGTTAGAGAATCCTCTATAGGTGGTGGTTGTCTGGTTAGAGAATCCGCTATAGATGCTGGTTGTCTGGTTAGAGAATCCTCTATAGGTGGTGGTTGTCTGGTTAGAGAATCCTCTATAGATGCTGGTTGTCTTGATAGAGAATCCTCTATAGGTGCTGGTTGTCTGGTTAGAGAATCCGCTATAGATGCTGGTTGTCTGGTTAGAGAATCCTCTATAGGTGCTGGTTGTCTGGTTAGAGAATCCGCTATAGATGCTGGTTGTCTGGTTAGAGGATCCGCTATAGATGCTGGTTGTCTGGTTAGAGAATCCTCTATATATTCTGGTTAGAGAATCCTCTATAGGTGGTGGTTGTCTGGTAAAGGGTTGGGGTGGTGATTGTCTGGTAAAGGGTTGTGTTGGTGGTTGTCTGGTAAAGGGTTTGGGTGGTGGTTGTCTGGTAAAGGGTTGGGGTGGTGATTGTCTGGTAAAGGGTTGGGGTGGTGGTTGTCTGGTAAAGGGTTGGGGTGGTGGTTGTCTGATAAAGGGTTGGGGTGGTGGTTGTCTGGTAAAGGGTTTGGGTGGTGGTTGTCTGGTAAAGGGTTGTGTTGGTGGTTGTCTGGTAAAGGGTTGTGTTAGTGGTTGTCTGGTAAAGGGGTGGGATGGAGATTGTCTGGTAAAGGTTTGGGGTGGTGGTTGTCTGGTAAAGGGTTGGGATGGAGGTTGTCTGGTAAAGGGTTGGGATGGAGGTTGTCTGGTAAAGGTTTGGGGTGGTGATTGTCTGGTAAAGGGTTGGGATGGAGGTTGTCTGGTAAAGGTTTGGGGTGGTGATTGTCTGGTAAAGGGTTGGGGTGGAGGTTGTCTGGTAAAGGGTTGGGATGGTGATTGTCTGGTAAAGGGTTGGGATGGAGGTTGTCTGGTAAAGGGTTGGGGTGGTGATTGTCTGGTAAAGGGTTGGGATGGAGGTTGTCTGGTAAAGGTTTGGGGTGGTGGTTGTCTGGTAAAGGGTTGGGGGCAGAAGGGGGTTATGGTTGCCTGTTTCCTGGTAAAGTGCTTACGGGGCATGTCAGTGTTTGGAGTTATTAATAAAACAGAAATTATATTATTGATCAAAGATGTGGAAAACTGCCCGCAGATATAACCTCATTTTGATATGGATGTGTGTTCGATATGGATTTAGTGAAGAGCCTCTAAGTGTTTTCCAGCTTTGAGTGATTAAGTCAGGCTACCACAGTAGACACACATGAGGATGGAGGGAGAGAAAACTCTTATGTTTATGTCAGTTGGTTAATCAGTTAGTTAGTCGTCAGTCAATCAGACAAATTTGAAGCATCTACTGTGAGATTCAATTATTCAATTTCATCAAAATCACTGGAGCAGTTACATACGTTTAGTCAGTTTATTCCAATAAGCTTCCCCAACCCTCTCATACCCGGGAGGGGTAGTACCGTACAAAACTAGTCCCGAGAGGAGAGAGGGATGTGAGAGGAGAGTGTAGAGGGATGTGAGAGGAGAGTGTAGAGGGATATGAGAGGAGAGTGTAGAGGGATATGAGAGGAGAGTGTAGAGGGATATGAGAGGAGAGTGTAGAGGGATATGAGAGGAGAGTGTAGAGGGATATGAGAGGAGAGTGTAGAGGGATATGAGAGGAGAGTGTAGAGGGATATGAGAGGAGAGTGTAGAGCGATATGAGAGGAGAGTGTAGAGGGATGTGAGAGGAGAGGAGAGTGTAGAGGGATATGAGAGGATAGGAGAGTGTAGAGGGATGTGAGAGGAGAAGAGAGGAGAGTGTAGAGGGATATGAGAGGAGAGGAGAGTGTAGAGGGATGTGAGAGGAGAGTGTAGAGGGATATGAGAGGAGAGTGTAGAGGGATATGAGAGGAGAGTGTAGAGGGATATGAGAGGAGAGTGTAGAGGGATATGAGAGGAGAGTGTAGAGGGATATGAGAGGAGAGTATAGAGGGATATGAGAGGAGAGGAGAGTGTAGAGGGATGTGAGAGGAGAGGAGAGTGTAGAGGGATGTGAGAGGAGAGGAGAGTGTAGTGGGATATGAGAGGAGAGTGTAGAGGGATATGAGAGGAGAGGAGAGTGTAGAGGGATATGAGAGGAGAGTGTAGAGGGATATGAGAGGAGAGGAGAGTGTAGAGGGATATGAGAGGAGAGTGTAGAGGGATATGAGAGGAGAGGAGAGTGTAGAGGGATATGAGAGGAGAGTGTAGAGGGATATGAGAGGAGAGGAGAGTGTAGAGGAATATGAGAGGAGAGTGTAGAGGGATATGAGAGGAGAGTGTAGAGGGATATGAGAGGAGAGTATAGAGGGATATGAGAGGAGAGGAGAGTGTAGAGGGATGTGAGAGGAGAGGAGAGTGTAGAGGGATATGAGAGGAGAGTGTAGAGGGATATGAGAGGAGAGTGTAGAGGGATATGAGAGGAGAGTGTAGAGGGATATGAGAGGAGAGGAGAGTGTAGAGGGATATGAGAGGAGAGTGTAGAGGGATATGAGAGGAGAGTGTAGAGGATATGAGAGGAGAGTATAGAGGGATATGAGAGGAGAGGAGAGTGTAGAGGGATGTGAGAGGAGAGGAGAGTGTAGAGGGATATGAGAGGAGAGTGTAGAGGATATGAGAGGAGAGTGTAGAGGGATATGAGAGGAGAGTGTAGAGGGATATGAGAGGAGAGTGTAGAGGGATATGAGAGGAGAGGAGAGTGTAGAGAGATATGAGAGGAGAGTGTAGATGGATATGAGAGGAGAGTGTAGAGGGATGTGAGAGGAGAGGAGAGTGTAGAGGAATATGAGAGGAGAGTGTAGAGGATATGAGAGGAGAGTGTAGAGGGATATGAGAGGAGAGTGTAGAGGGATATGAGAGGAGAGTGTAGAGGGATATGAGAGGAGAGTGTAGAGGGATATGAGAGGAGAGTGTAGAGGGATATGAGAGGAGAGTGTATGAGAGGAGAGTAGAGGGATATGAGAGGAGAGTGTAGGGGGATGTGAGAGGAGAGTGTAGGGGGATGTGAGAGGAGAGGAGAGTGTAGAGGAATGTGAGAGGAGAGTGTCGAGGGATGTGAGAGGAGAGTGTAGAGGGATGTAAGAGGAGAGGAGAGTGTAGAGAGATATGAGAGGAGAGTGTAGAGGGATATGAGAGGAGAGTGTAGAGGGATGTGAGAGGATAGGAGAGTGTAGAGGGATGTGAGAGGAGAGGAGAGGAGAGTGTAGAGGGATATGAGAGGAGAGTGTAGAGGGATGTGAGAGGAGAGTGTAGAGGGATATGAGAGGAGAGTGTAGAGGGATATGAGAGGAGAGTATAGAGGGATATGAGAGGAGAGGAGAGTGTAGAGGGATGTGAGAGGAGAGGAGAGTGTAGAGGGATATGAGAGGAGAGTGTAGAGGGATATGAGAGGAGAGTGTAGAGGGATATGAGAGGAGAGGAGAGTGTAGAGGGATGTGAGAGGAGAGGAGAGTGTAGAGGGATATGAGAGGAGAGTGTAGAGGGATATGAGAGGAGAGTGTAGAGGGATATGAGAGGAGAGTGTAGAGGGATATGAGAGGAGAGGAGAGTGTAGAGGGATATGAGAGGAGAGTGTAGAGGGATATGAGAGGAGAGGAGAGTGTAGAGGGATGTGAGAGGAGAGGAGAGTGTAGAGGGATATGAGAGGAGAGTGTAGAGGGATATGAGAGGAGAGTGTAGAGGGATGTGAGAGGAGAGGAGAGTGTAGAGGAATATGAGAGGAGAGTGTAGAGGGATATGAGAGGAGAGTGTAGAGGGATATGAGAGGAGAGTGTAGAGGATATGAGAGGAGAGTGTAGAGGGATATGAGAGGAGAGTGTAGAGGGATGTGAGAGGAGAGTGTAGAGGATATGAGAGGAGAGGAGAGTGTAGAGAGATATGAGAGGAGAGTGTAGATGGATATGAGAGGAGAGTGTAGAGGGATGTGAGAGGAGAGGAGAGTGTAGAGGAATATGAGAGGAGAGTGTAGAGGGATATGAGAGGAGAGTGTAGAGGGATATGAGAGGAGAGTGTAGAGGGATATGAGAGGAGAGTGTAGAGGGATATGAGAGGAGAGTGTAGAGGGATGTGAGTAGGGATAAAAGCGTCTGCTAAATGGCATATATTAGGATATGAGAGGAGAGGTATGAGAGGAGAGTAGAGGGATATGAGAGGAGAGTGTAGGGGATGTGAGAGGAGAGTGTAGAGGGATGTGAGAGGAGAGGAGAGTGTAGAGGAATGTGAGAGGAGAGTGTTGAGGGATGTGAGAGGAGAGTGTAGAGGGATGTGAGAGGAGAGTGTAGAGGGATATGAGAGGAGAGTGTAGAGGATATGAGAGGAGAGTGTAGAGCGATATGAGAGGAGAGTGTAGAGGGATGTGAGAGGATAGGAGAGTGTAGAGGGATGTGAGAGGAGAGGAGAGGAGAGTGTAGAGGGATATGAGAGGAGAGTGTAGAGGGATGTGAGAGGAGAGTGTAGAGGGATATGAGAGGAGAGTGTAGAGGGATATGAGAGGAGAGTATAGAGGGATATGAGAGGAGAGGAGAGTGTAGAGGGATGTGAGAGGAGAGGAGAGTGTAGAGGGATATGAGAGGAGAGTGTAGAGGGATATGAGAGGAGAGTATAGAGGGATATGAGAGGAGAGGAGAGTGTAGAGGGATGTGAGAGGAGAGGAGAGTGTAGAGGGATATGAGAGGAGAGTGTAGAGGGATATGAGAGGAGAGTGTAGAGGGATATGAGAGGAGAGTGTAGAGGGATATGAGAGGAGAGGAGAGTGTAGAGGGATATGAGAGGAGAGTGTAGAGGGATATGAGAGGAGAGGAGAGGAGAGTGTAGAGGGATATGAGAGGAGAGTGTAGAGGGATATGAGAGTGTAGAGAGATATGAGAGGAGAGTGTAGAGGGATATGAGAGGAGAGGAGAGTGTAGAGGGATATGAGAGGAGAGGAGAGTGTAGAGGAATATGAGAGGAGAGTGTAGAGGGATATGAGAGGAGAGTGTAGAGGGATATGAGAGGAGAGTGTAGAGGGATATGAGAGGAGAGTGTAGAGGGATATGAGAGGAGAGTGTAGAGGGATGTGAGAGGAGAGTGTAGAGGGATATGAGAGGAGAGTGTATGAGAGGAGAGTAGAGGGATATGAGAGGAGAGTGTAGGGGGATGTGAGAGGAGAGTGTAGGGGGATGTGAGAGGAGAGGAGAGTGTAGAGGAATGTGAGAGGAGAGTGTCGAGGGATGTGAGAGGAGAGGAGAGTGTTGAGGGATGTGAGAGGAGAGTGTAGATGGATATGAGAGGAGAGTGTAGAGGGATGTGAGAGGAGAGGAGAGTGTAGAGGGATATGAGAGGAGAGTGTAGATGGATATGAGAGGAGAGTGTAGAGGGATATGAGAGGAGAGTGTAGAGGGATATGAGAGGAGAGTGTAGAGGGATATGAGAGGAGAGGAGAGTGTAGAGGGATATGAGAGGAGAGGAGAGTGTTGAGGGATGTGAGAGGAGAGTGTAGATGGATATGAGAGGAGAGTGTAGAGGGTTATGAGAGGAGAGTGTAGAGGGATATGAGAGGAGAGTGTAGAGGGATATGAGAGGAGAGGAGAGTGTAGAGGGATATGAGAGGAGAGGAGAGTGTAGAGGGATATGAGAGGAGAGTGTAGAGGGATATGAGAGGAGAGTGTAGAGGGATATGAGAGGAGAGTGTAGAGGGATATGAGAGGAGAGTATAGAGGGATATGAGAGGAGAGGAGAGTGTAGAGGGATGTGAGAGGAGAGGAGAGTGTAGAGGGATATGAGAGGAGAGTGTAGAGGGATATGAGAGGAGAGTGTAGAGGGATATGAGAGGAGAGTGTAGAGGGATATGAGAGGAGAGTGTAGAGGGATATGAGAGGAGAGGAGAGTGTAGAGGGATATGAGAGGAGAGTGTAGAGGGATATGAGAGGAGAGGAGAGTGTAGAGGGATATGAGAGGAGAGTGTAGAGGGATATGAGAGGAGAGGAGAGTGTAGAGAGATATGAGAGGAGAGTGTAGAGGGATATGAGAGGAGAGGAGAGTGTAGAGGGATATGAGAGGAGAGGAGAGTGTAGAGGAATATGAGAGGAGAGTGTAGAGGGATATGAGAGGAGAGTGTAGAGGGATATGAGAGGAGAGGAGAGTGTAGAGGGATATGAGAGGAGAGGAGAGTGTTGAGGGATGTGAGAGGAGAGGAGAGTGTTGAGGGATGTGAGAGGAGAGTGTAGATGGATATGAGAGGAGAGTGTAGAGGGTTATGAGAGGAGAGTGTAGAGGGATATGAGAGGAGAGTGTAGAGGGATATGAGAGGAGAGTGTAGAGGGATATGAGAGGAGAGTGTAGAGGGATATGAGAGGAGAGGAGAGTGTAGAGGGTTATGAGAGGAGAGTGTAGAGGGATATGAGAGGAGAGTGTAGAGGGATATGAGAGGAGAGTGTAGAGGGATATGAGAGGAGAGTGTAGAGGGATATGAGAGGGATGTGAGAGGAGAGAAGTGGTGGATGAGAGAAGAAAGTTGAGAAAGTTGCTGAAGGTCATCTGAGAGCCTCGGGGTAGGACCAATCAAAAGACAAATCTGTCAGCCAATCAAATCTGTCAGCCAATCAAAGCCCAGTCCTGTATCATATTCTTCAATCGGCAAACACACACACACACACACACACACACACACACACACACACACACACACACACACACACACACACACACACACACACACACACACACACACACACACACACACACACACACACACACACACACACACACACACCCCCGCAGGGAAATGCAAGTAAGTGAACTGTTTAAAACAGAGAGAACTAACCTTCATCAGCCTGCTTTATCTGGAAGTTTAACCTACACAACTATTAATATGCCTCTCTAACACTGGGAGGAGAGGAGCGATCACAGGCTTTGATATGGTAATGAGAGGGTTTACACACACACACATAGACACACACAGCCTGAGTGCGATGGGGCTGTTTACATAAGGGCCTGCCCTGGGAGGAGTGAGAGCTGTCATCCTGCCAGAAAGAGAGAGAAAGAGAGGGGGGGAGAGCAAACAGCCTGTTTGATGTTTTTTACTGAGGGATGGAGTGAGAGCTGTCATCCTGCCAGAAAGAGAGAGAAAGAGGGGGGAGCAAACAGCCTGTTTGATGTTTTTACTGAGGGATGGAGTGAGAGATGGTGAAAAGGAACTGCTTAGAGAAGAGGAAGGACAACTAGTAAGAAAACAGAAGATGGAGGAATGAGAAGGAGATGGAGGGTAGAGAAGAGAAGAGGAGGAAAGAGAAGGAGATGGAGGGTAGAGAAGGACATGGAGGGAAGATAAGGAGATGGAGGGAAGAGAAGAGAAGAGGAGGAAAGAGAAGGAGATGGAGGGTAGAGAAGGACATGGAGGGAAGATAAGGAGATGGAGGGAAGAGAAGAGAAGAGGAGGAAAGAGAAGGAGAAAGAGATGGAGGGAAGGGAAGGAGATGGAGGAGGGAAAGTGGAGAGGGTCATGGTAGGAGAAAGGGAATGGTAAGACCAAGAGGAAAAGGAGGGGAAGGCAAGAATCGAGAGAAGGGGGGGATAAAGGATATGGATTCCCCTGTTTCCCTCAGTTCAATGTGTCCTCTTTCAGGCTCTTAATCTACATTAACACACACACACACACCCACACGCTGCCTTCATGTCCGCACTCAGTGCTTAAAATAAAGTTTTGTGTGTGTGTGTGGGGGGGCGAGTGTATGGCTATGTGTGTGTGCATGAGGGGGTTGTAACCAAGGTCAAAACCACTTAAGTGTCTGTCTTATGTAACCCCCCCCAGTCCAAATATTCCCCTGCTATGTCTGTGTCTGAGCTGCATACTAAGGTGGACACACACACAGACACACACTCTCTTTAAAGCGAAAGGGTGTGTATCGATTTAGCATGGTGTGCAGATTCCCACCACAACCCCTATACAAGGATTAAAATGAGAGCGCCAGAGAAACACACACACATCGCTTCTTAACGACACAACCTCTCCTAGCTACTCCTGTATCAGTTAGTTGAGGGGTATCTCGCTTCCTCCCCTGTATCCCCCTTCCTCCTCTTTCCTCTCTTTCATCTCGCCATTAGGCCCACAGGCTAAGGAGGTGTGTCTTTGTGTGTGTGTGTGTGTGTGTGTGTGTGTGTGGGTGTGTGTATGTGTGTGTGTTTAAAGGAAGTGAAACAGCAGAGCTAGCAGTAGTTAATTAATACACATCAAAAGGACCATTAAATATGAAACAGCTACAGAGCACAGCCAACAGCAGCAACAGTTTGGCTGACCTGAATAATTCACACCCTGTGTGTGTGTGTGTGTGTGTGTGTGTGTGTGTGTGTGTGTGTGTGTGTGTGTGTGTGTGTGTGTGTGTGTGTGTGTGTGTGTGTGTGTGTGTGTGTGTGTGTGTGTGTGTGTGAATTATTCAGAATATAGCTTACCCTTCTGCCCAACACTCTACTTTGTTAACAAGAAAAATATTTATTTATATGCTTTTAGTCTCTTTACCTTTATATATCTATTTATAATTAGTGCTGTCTATCAATCATGTTACTACAGTTGAAGTCGGAAGTTACACCTGAGCCAAATACATTTAAACTCCGTTTTTCACAATTCCTGACATTTAATACTAGTAAAAATTCCCTGTTTTAGGTCCTTTAGGATCACCACTTTATTTTAAGAGTGTGAAATATCAGAATAATAGTAGAGAGAATGATTTATTTCAGCTTTTATTTCTTTCATCACATTCCCAGTGGGCCAGAAGTTTACATACACTCAATTAGTATTTGGTAGCATTAACTTTAAATTGTTTAACTTGGGTCAAACGTTTCAGGTAGCTTTCCACAAGCTTCCCACAATAAGTTGGGTGAATTTTGGCCCATCCCTCCTTCATGCATTTGTAAATTGCTCCCAAGGATGAACCAGACTTGTGGAGGTCTACAATTTTTTTTCTGAGACCTTGGCTGATTCCTTTTGATTTTCCCATGATGTCAAGCAAAGAGGCACTGAGTTTGAAGGTAGGCCTTGAAATACATTCACAGGTATACCTCCAATTGACTCAAATGATGTCAAATAGCCTATCAGAAGCTTCTAAAGACATGACATAATTTTCTGGAATTTTCCAAGCTGTTTAAAGGCACAGTCAACTTAGTGTATAAAAACTCTGACCCACTGGAATTGTGATACAGTGAATTATAAGTGAAATAATCTGTCTGTAAACAATTGTTGGAAAAATGACACGTGTCATGCACAAAGTAGAGGTCCTAACCGACTTGCCAAAACTATAGTTTGTTAACATGAAATTTGTGGAGGGGTTGAAAAACGAATTTTAATGATTCCAACCTAAGTGTATGTAAACTTCTGACTTCAACTGTATCTCTATTAGTGCTGTCAATATGTCTATCAATCATGTTACTATCTCGATTAGTGCTGTCAATATGTCTATCAATCATGTTACTATCTCGATTAGTGCTCTCAATATATCTCACGTAGTGCTGTCAATATCACTATCAATCATGTTACTATCTCGATCAGTGCTGTCAATATATCTCACGTAGTGCTGTCAATATCGCTATCAATCATGTTACTATCTAAATTAGTGCTGTCAATATGTCTATCAATCATGCTACTATCTCGATTAGAGCAGTCAATATATCGCACGTAGTGCTGTCAATATCACTATCAATCATGTTACTATCTAAATGAGTGCTGTCAATAGCTCTATCAATCATGTTACTAACTCAATCAGTCCTGTTACTGTATCAGTCAGTCCTGGTTACTATCAATCATGTTACAATCTCTATTAGTGCTGTCAATATCTCTATCAATCATGTTACTTATCTAATCATCCCTATTATAGCTCTGTCGGTCCTCTTACCATCTCTGTCGGTTCTCTTACTATCTCTGTCGGTCCTCTTACTATCTCTGTCGGTCCTCTTACTATCTCTGTCGGTCCTCTTACTATCTCTGTCGGTCCTCTTACTATCTCTGTCGGTCCTCTTACTATCTCTGTCGGTCCTCTTACTATCTCTGTCGGTCCTCTTACTATCTCTGTCGGTCCTCTTACTATCTCTGTCGGTCCTCTTACCATCTCTGTCGGTCCTCTTACTATCTCTGTCGGTCCTCTTACTATCTCTGTCAGTCCTCTTACCATCTCTGTCGGTCCTCTTACCATCTCTGTCGGTCCTCTTACTATCTCTGTCGGTCCTCTTACTATCTCTGTCGGTCCTCTTACTATCTCTGTCAGTTCTCTTACTATCTCAGTCAGTCCTGTTACTATCTCATTTTTGTTACTATCAGAATCAGTCCTGTTACTATCTATCAGTCAGCCCTGTTACTATCTATCAGTCAGCCCTGTTACTATCTCAGTCAGGCCTGTTACTATCTCAGTCAGTCCTGTTACTATATCAGTCCTGTTACTATAGTCAGTCAGTCCTGTTACTATCTCAGTCCTGTTACTATATCAGTCCTGTTACTATAGTCAGTCAGTCCTGTTACTATCTCAATCAGCACTGTTAGGCTACTCTCTCTAACTCACCCCCAATATTGGGTATGTAACAGAATATACTTACGCAGGGATTCAATCCGTTCGCACATTGAAACACGCTTGGCATTTAAAGGTAATTTCCAATTGAGCAATGTGCCTGTAATACACGACTGGATTGAATCCAGCCCTTATTCAGATTACCTTTACATCTCCACCAGTGAATAGCTCGCAATGTCAAGAACATAAATGGTAGTAAATCAACAAAATAAAAATATGATTATTTGAAACCCAATGAGGCTAGAGAGTTGCATTTTTTTTGACCGGCCAGCTATGTGTGTAGATCTTCCCATTTTACTATTGGTTTTCATTCTCAGGGTTGAAAACGGAAAGAGTGGAACAGAGCTGCTACACTATGGGTGTCGCTTGATGTGTGTGTTTCCCCCTTAGCGGATGCCTATTTCTAGATCGGTGGGGGGCAAGGTTTGGCCACTGGAGGAGAAAAGCTGTGTTTCTGTTTTAGAGAAGAAATCCTCACAACCTAAACACTTCACACAGTGTTTTAACCATGTTGTTGTGTTGCGGTCTAGGTTCCACCATGACTACAGGGTTGCGGTCAATATAAATGACTACCTCAACACACAATGAAGCACATACACAATGAAGAACATACATTAGAACTACACAATGAAGAACACACACAATGAAGCACATACACAATGAAGCAATATACACAATGAAGTATGAAGCACATACACAAAGAAGAACATACACAATGAAGAACACACACAATGAAGAACACACACAATGAAGAACACACACAATGAAGCACATACACAATGAAGAACATACACCATGAAGAACACACACAATGAAGAACACACACAATGAAGCACATGCACAATGAAGCACACACACAATGAAGCACATACACAATGAAGCACATACACAATGAAGCACATACACAATGAAGCACATACACAATGAAGAACATACACCATGAAGAACACACACAATGAAGAACACACACAATGAAGAACACAACAATGAAGAACACACACAATGAGCACATACAATCAAGAACAACAATGAAGAACATACACAATGAAGAACACACACAATGAAGAACACACACAATGAAGCACATACACAATGAAGCACACACACAATGAAGCACATACACAATGAAGCACACACACAATGAAGCACACACACAATGAAGCACATACACAATGAAGCACACACACAATGAAGCACATACACAATGAAGAACATACACAATGAAGCACACACACAATGAAGCACACACACAATGAAGCACATACACAATGAAGCACACACAATGAAGCACACACACAATGAAGCACACACACAATGAAGCACACACACAATGAAGCACATACACAATGAAGCACACACACAATGAAGCACACACACAATGAAGCACACACACAATGAAGCACATACACAATGAAGCACATACACAATGAAGCACATACACAATGAAGAACACACACAATGAAGAACATACACAATGAAGAACATACACAATGAAGCACATGCACAATGAAGCACACACACAATGAAGCACATACACAATGAAGCACACACACAATGAAGCACATACACAATGGGAAGCACACACACAATGAAGCACACACAATGAAGCACACACACAATGAAGCACACACAATGAAGCACACACACAATGAAGCACAACACAATGAAGCACATACACAATGAAGCACACACACAATGACACACACAATGAAGAACATACACAATGAAGCACACACACAATGAAGCACACACTTGAAGCACACACACAATGAAGCACACACACAATGAAGCACATACACAATGTGTTGAAGCACACACACAATGAAGCACATACACAATGAAGTTCACACACAATGAAGCACACACACACAATGGGTTGCACATACACAATGAAGCACACACACAATGAAGTCACATACACAATGAAATGAAGAACACATACACAATGAAGCACACACACAATGAAGCACATACACAATGAAGCACATACACAATGAAGCACACACAATGAAGCACATACACAATGAAGCACATACACAATGAAGCACACACAATGAAGCACAACAACACAATGAAGCACACACACAATGAAGCACACACACAATGAAGCACATACACAATGAAGCACATACACAATGAAGCACACACACAATGAAGAACACACACAATGAAGAACACACACATGAAGCACATACACAATGAAGCACATACACAATGAAGCACATACACAATGAAGCACACACACAATGAAGCACATACACAATGAAGCACATACACACACATACACAATGAAGCACACACACAATGAAGCACACACACAATGAAGCACATACACAATGAAGCACATACACACACACAATGAAGCACACACACAATGAAGCACATACACAATGAAGCACACACACAATGAAGCACACACACAATGAAGCACACACACAATGAAGCACACAAGCACATACACAATGAAGCACACACACAATGAAGCACACACACAATGAAGCACACACACAATGAAGCACACACACAATGAAGCACATACACAATGAAGCACATACACAATGAAGCACACACACAATGAAGCACACACACAATGAAGCACATACACAATGAAGCACACACACAATGAAGCACATACACAATGAAGCACATACACAATGAAGCACACACACAATGAAGCACACACACAATGAAGCACACACACAATGAAGCACACACACAATGAAGCACATACACAATGAAGCACATACACAATGAAGCACATACACAATGAAGCACATACACAATGAAGCACACACACAATGAAGCACATACACAATGAAGCACACACACAATGAAGCACATACACAATGAAGCACATACACAATGAAGCACACACACAATGAAGCACACACACAATGAAGCACACACACAATGAAGCACACACACAATGAAGCACACACACAATGAAGCACACCCACACAGGTCTTTCTATAAACTAGGGTACCAGTGAGGATTTCTTATACTGGACAACTTGTTAACAAGTCATTGATAATAATCAGCCATTTTTTTTCATGTCATTACATTAAGATACAGTATAAGGGGGGATCATACACTACAAGGCCAAGAGCTTGCAAAGCTGTCATCAAGGCAAAGGTTGACTACTTTAAAGAATCTCAAATGTAAAATATATTTTGGTTCGTTTAACACCTTTTGGGGATACTACATGATTCCATGTGTGTTGTTTCATAGTTTTGATGTCTTCACTATTATTCTACAATGTAGAAAAGAGTCCAAATAAAATAAAACCCCTTTTATTTGAGTAGGTGTCCAATGAGTAGGTGTCCAAACCTGTCCAAACCTTTGACTGGTACTGTATGTCCAGAATATTTTGAGTAGCTGTGTGCAATTGTGTAAAATAGACTATTGCACAACACCCAACCACTCTTCCTATTAATGATTCTGGATATAATGACAACAAATGACATAGCCTAGTGGGCTTATTCACAACATGATCTGGTAATGAAATAACATGACAAATCCATTTTATTTTCCATGTTACACCTGCCATTTTAAACAACAAAGGGCTTGAAGTAGCCCACTTGAACATGAATTTGGAGCTCAGGAATTCAAGTACTAGAATATGCCTACCTTGTGTTGAAAACCTGACATTTCCTTAATTTGGTGCTTGAAGATTCCTTCTAATTATTGTTCCCAATTTATAAGTTCTCCTGCTCCCATATAATTATCTGTGATTTTATTTTTTAGCAGGTTTTTGTTGCCACTTTCGTTTGTTTCCTGACGCAACTATATTGCCATAAAATCACTTGCGGTTGTTATGAGGACGACAACATCTAATGAAAAATCGCCATGTATGCATCCAATCTATTTAGTCAGGCAATGTCCACATTACTCTCACATCTTTTAAAACGTAATAATAATAATTACAATATCAAGGCCTAAAAAAAACATTTTTCTTAAAGTGGTAATGAATGACCTACTTTTTCTTTTGCACTTTTTGCATTCCAGTTGGGTGGATGGGGGTTCTATATCAGGCCCTACATGTACAATTATATAAATGATACAATTATTTAACATGGTTGAGATCCTTGAAAAGGACAATAGTGCTTGAAAGCGTCCCTGAACGTCATTGAATTAGTCTTGCCTGTATGAACCCTACAGGATGTATAGTCCTAGTCCTGTGTTGTCGTATAGGTGGAGTAATGGGCTACTTAAAGGATGTATAGTCCTAGTCCTGTGTTGTTGTATAGGTGGAGTACTGGGCTACTTACAGGATGTATAGTCCTAGTCCTGTGTTGTCGTATAGGTGGAGTAATGGGCTACTTACAGGATGTATAGTCCTAGTCCTGTGTTGTCGTATAGGTGGAGTAATGGGCTACTTACAGGATGTATAGTCCTAGTCCTGTGTTGTTGTATAGGTGGTGTACTGGGCTACTTACAGGATGTATAGTCCTGTGTTGTTGTATAGGTGGAGTAATGGGCTACTTACAGGATGTATAGTCCTAGTCATGTGTTGTTGTATAGGTGGAGTAATGGGCTACTTACAGGATGTATAGTCCTAGTCCTGTGTTGTTGTATAGGTGGAGTACTGGGCTACTTACAGGATGTATAGTCCTAGTTCTGTGTTGTTGTATAGGTGGAGTAATGGGCTACTTAAAGGATGTATAGTCCTAGTCCTGTGTTGTTGTATAGGTGGAGTAATGGGCTACTTACAGGATGTATAGTCCTGTGTTGTTGTATAGGTGGAGTAATGGGCTACTTAAAGGATGTATAGTCCTAGTCCTGTGTTGTTGTATAGGTGGAGTAATGGGCTACTTACAGGATGTATAGTCCTAGTCCTGTGTTGTTGTATAGGTGGAGTAATGGGCTACTTAAAGGATGTATAGTCCTAGTCCTGTGTTGTTGTATAGGTGGAGTAATGGGCTACTTAAAGGATGTATAGTCCTAGTCCTGTGTTGTTGTATAGGTGGAGTAATGGGCTACTTACAGGATGTATAGTCCTGTGTTGTTGTATAGGTGGAGTAATGGGCTACTTACAGGATGTATAGTCCTAGTCCTGTGTTGTTGTATAGGTGGAGTACTGGGCTACTTACAGGATGTATAGTCCTAGTTCTGTGTTGTTGTATAGGTGGAGTAAAGGGCTACTTAAAGGATGTATAGTCCTAGTCCTGTGTTGTTGTATAGGTGGAGTAATGGGCTACTTACAGGATGTATAGTCCTAGTCCTGTGTTGTTGTATAGGTGGAGTACTGGGCTACTTACAGGATGTATAGTCCTGTGTTGTTGTATAGGTGGAGTAATGGGCTACTTAAAGGATGTATAGTCCTAGTCCTGTGTTGTTGTATAGGTGGAGTAATGGGCTACTTAAAGGATGTATAGTCCTAGTCCTGTGTTGTTGTATAGGTGGAGTAATGGGCTACTTGAAGGATGTATAGTCCTAGTCCTGTGTTGTTGTATCAGTGGAGTAATGGGCTACTTACAGGATGTATAGTCCTAGTCCTGTGTTGTCCCTAGTGTATAGGTGAATAGGTGGAGTAATGGGCTACTTACAGGATGTATAGTCCTAGTCCTGTGTTGTTGTATAGGTGGAGTAATGGGCTACTTACAGGATGTCCTGTGTTGTTGTATAGGTGGAGTAATGGGCTACTTACAGGATGTATAGTCCCTGTGTTGTTGTATAGGTGGAGTAATGGGCTACTTACAGGATGTATAGTCCTAGTCCTGTGTTGTTGTATAGGTGTATGGTCCTAGTCCTGTGTTGTTGTATAGGTGGAGTAGGATGTGTCCTGTGTTGTTGTATAGGTGGGTAATGGGCTACTTACAGGATGTATAGTCCTAGTCCTGTGTTGTTGTATAGGTGGATTAATGGGCTACTTACAGGATGTATAGTCCTAGTCCTGTGTTGTTGTATAGGTGGATTAATGGGCGACTTACAGGATGTATAGTCCTAGTCCTGTGTTGTTGTATAGGTGGATTAATGGGCGACTTACAGGATGTATAGTCCTAGTCCTGTGTTGTTGTATAGGTGGAGTAATGGGCTACTTACAGGATGTATAGTCCTGTGTTGTTGTATAGGTGGAGTAAAGGGCTACTTAAAGGATGTATAGTCCTAGTCCTGTGTTGTTGTATAGGTGGAGTAATGGGCTACTTACAGGATGTATAGTCCTGTGTTGTTGTATAGGTGGAGTAATGGGCTACTTACAGGATGTATAGTCCTAGTTCTGTGTTGTTGTATAGGTGGAGTAATGGGCTACTTAAAGGATGTATAGTCCTAGTCCTGTGTTGTTGTATAGGTGGAGTAATGGGCTACTTACAGGATGTATAGTCCTGTGTTGTTGTATAGGTGGAGTAATGGGCTACTTAAAGGATGTATAGTCCTAGTCCTGTGTTGTTGTATAGGTGGAGTAATGGGCTACTTACAGGATGTATAGTCCTAGTCCTGTGTTGTTGTATAGGTGGAGTAATGGGCTACTTAAAGGATGTATAGTCCTAGTCCTGTGTTGTTGTATAGGTGGAGTAATGGGCTACTTACAGGATGTATAGTCCTGTGTTGTTGTATAGGTGGAGTAATGGGCTACTTACAGGATGTAGGATGTATAGTCCTGTGTTTGTTGTATAGGTGGAGTAATGGGCTACTTACAGGATGTATAGTCCTAGTCCTGTGTTGTTGTATAGGTGGAGTACTGGGCTACTTACAGGATGTATAGTCCTAGTCCTGTGTTGTTGTATAGGTGGAGTAATGGGCTACTTAAAGGATGTATAGTCCTAGTCCTGTGTTGTTGTATAGGTGGAGTAATGGGCTACTTACAGGATGTATAGTCCTAGTCCTGTGTTGTTGTATAGGTGGAGTACTGGGCTACTTACAGGATGTATAGTCCTGTGTTGTTGTATAGGTGGAGTAATGGGCTACTTAAAGGATGTATAGTCCTAGTCCTGTGTTGTTGTATAGGTGGAGTAATGGGCTACTTAAAGGATGTATAGTCCTAGTCCTGTGTTGTTGTATAGGTGGAGTAATGGGCTACTTACAGGATGTATAGTCCTAGTCCTGTGTTGTTGTATAGGTGGAGTAATGGGCTACTTACAGGATGTATAGTCCTAGTCCTGTGTTGTTGTATAGGTGGAGTAATGGGCTACTTACAGGATGTTGTTGTCCTGTGTTGTTGTAGGTGGAGTAATGGGCTACTTACAGGTATGTCCTAGTCCTGTGTTGTTGTATAGGTGGAGTAATGGGCTACTTACAGGATGTATAGTCCTGTCCTGTGTTGTTGTATAGGTGGAGTAATGGGCTACTTACAGGATGTATAGTCCTAGTCCTGTGTTGTTGTATAGGTGGAGTAATGGGCTACTTACAGGATGTATAGTCCTAGTCCTGTGTTGTTGTATAGGTGGAGTAATGGGCTACTTAAAGGATGTATAGTCCTAGTCCTGTGTTGTTGTATAGGTGGAGTAATGGGCTACTTACAGGATGTATAGTCCTAGTCCTGTGTTGTTGTATAGGTGGAGTAATGGGCTACTTAAAGGATGTATAGTCCTAGTCCTGTGTTGTTGTATAGGTGGAGTAATGGGCTACTTACAGGATGTATAGTCCTAGTCCTGTGTTGTTGTATAGGTGGAGTAATGGGCTACTTACAGGATGTATAGTCCTGTGTTGTTGTATAGGTGGAGTAATGGGCTACTTAAAGGATGTATAGTCCTAGTCCTGTGTTGTTGTATAGGTGGAGTAATGGGCTACTTACAGGATGTATAGTCCTGTGTTGTTGTATAGGTGGAGTAATGGGCTACTTACAGGATGTATAGTCCTAGTTCTGTGTTGTTGTATAGGTGGAGTAATGGGCTACTTAAAGGATGTATAGTCCTAGTCCTGTGTTGTTGTATAGGTGGAGTAATGGGCTACTTACAGGATGTATAGTCCTGTGTTGTTGTATAGGTGGAGTAATGGGCTACTTACAGGATGTATAGTCCTAGTCCTGTGTTGTTGTATAGGTGGAGTAATGGGCTACTTACAGGATGTATAGTCCTGTGTTGTTGTATAGGTGGAGTAATGGGCTACTTAAAGGATGTATAGTCCTAGTCCTGTGTTGTTGTATAGGTGGAGTAATGGGCTACTTACAGGATGTATAGTCCTAGTCCTGTGTTGTTGTATAGGTGGAGTAATGGGCTACTTACAGGATGTATAGTCCTGTGTTGTTGTATAGGTGGAGTAATGGGCTACTTACAGGATGTATAGTCCTGTGTTGTTGTATAGGTGGAGTAATGGGCTACTTACAGGATGTATAGTCCTAGTCCTGTGTTGTTGTATAGGTGGAGTACTGGGCTACTTACAGGATGTATAGTCCTGTGTTGTTGTATAGGTGGAGTAATGGGCTACTTAAAGGATGTATAGTCCTAGTCCTGTGTTGTTGTATAGGTGGAGTAATGGGCTACTTACAGGATGTATAGTCCTAGTCCTGTGTTGTTGTATAGGTGGAGTAATGGGCTACTTAAATGATGTATAGTCCTAGTCCTGTGTTGTTGTATAGGTGGAGTAATGGGCTACTTAAAGGATGTATAGTCCTAGTCCTGTGTTGTTGTATAGGTGGAGTAATGGGCTACTTACAGGATGTATAGTCCTAGTCCTGTGTTGTTGTATAGGTGGAGTAATGGGCTACTTACAGGATGTATAGTCCTAGTCCTGTGTTGTTGTATAGGTGGAGTAATGGGCTACTTACAGGATGTATAGTCCTGTGTTGTTGTATAGGTGGAGTAATGGGCTACTTACAGGATGTATAGTCCTAGTCCTGTGTTGTTGTATAGGTGGAGTAATGGGCTACTTACAGGATGTATAGTCCTAGTCCTGTGTTGTTGTATAGGTGGAGTAATGGGCTACTTAAGGATGTATAGATCCTATAGTCCTGTGTTGTTGTATAGGTGGAGTAATGGGCTACTTACAGGATGTATAGTCCTAGTCCTGTGTTGTTGTATAGGTGGAGTAATGGGCTACTTAAAGGATGTATAGTCCTAGTCCTGTGTTGTTGTATAGGTGGAGTAATGGGCTACTTACAGGATGTATAGTCCTAGTCCTGTGTTGTTGTATAGGTGGAGTAATGGGCTACTTACAGGATGTATAGTCCTGTGTTGTTGTATAGGTGGAGTAATGGGCTACTTACAGGATGTATAGTCCTAGTCCTGTGTTGTTGTATAGGTGGAGTAATGGGCTACTTACAGGATGTATAGTCCTAGTCCTGTGTTGTTGTATAGGTGGAGTAATGGGCTACTTACAGGATGTATAGTCCTGTGTTGTTGTATAGGTGGAGTAATGGGCTACTTAAAGGATGTATAGTCCTAGTCCTGTGTTGTTGTATAGGTGGAGTAATGGGCTACTTAAAGGATGTATAGTCCTAGTCCTGTGTTGTTGTATAGGTGGAGTACTGGGCTACTTACAGGATGTATAGTCCTGTGTTGTTGTATAGGTGGAGTAATGGGCTACTTAAAGGATGTATAGTCCTAGTCCTGTGTTGTTGTATAGGTGTAGTAATGGGCTACTTACAGGATGTATAGTCCTAGTCCTGTGTTGTTGTATAGGTGGAGTAATGGGCTACTTACAGGATGTATAGTCCTGTGTTGCTGTATAGGTGGAGTAATGGGCTACTTACAGGATGTACAGTCCTAGTCCTGTGTTGTTGTATAGGTGGAGTAATGGGCTACTTACAGGATGTATAGTCCTAGTCCTGTGTTGTTGTATAGGTGGAGTAATGGGCTACTTACAGGATGTATAGTCCTGTGTTGTTGTATAGGTGGAGTAATGGGCTACTTAAAGGATGTATAGTCCTAGTCCTGTGTTGTTGTATAGGTGGAGTAATGGGCTACTTAAAGGATGTATAGTCCTAGTCCTGTGTTGTTGTATAGGTGGAGTAATGGGCTACTTACAGGATGTATAGTCCTAGTCCTGTGTTGTTGTATAGGTGGAGTAATGGGCTACTTACAGGATGTATAGTCCTAGTCCTGTGTTGTTGTATAGGTGGAGTAATGGGCTACTTACAGGATGTATAGTCCTAGTCCTGTGTTGTTGTATAGGTGGAGTAATGGGCTACTTAAAGGATGTATAGTCCTGTGTTGTTGTATAGGTGGAGTAATGGGCTACTTACAGGATGTATAGTCCTAGTCCTGTGTTGTTGTATAGGTGGAGTAATGGGCTACTTACAGGATGTATAGTCCTGTGTTGTTGTATAGGTGGAGTAATGGGCTACTTACAGGATGTATAGTCCTAGTCCTGTGTTGTTGTATAGGTGGAGTAATGGGCTACTTAAAGGATGTATAGTCCTAGTCCTGTGTTGTTGTATAGGTGGAGTAATGGGCTACTTACAGGATGTATAGTCCTGTGTTGTTGTATAGGTGGAGTAATGGGCTACTTACAGGATGTATAGTCCTAGTCCTGTGTTGTTGTATAGGTGGAGTAATGGGCTACTTACAGGATGTATAGTCCTAGTCCTGTGTTGTTGTATAGGTGGAGTAATGGGCTACTTACAGGATGTATAGTCCTGTGTTGTTGTATAGGTGGAGTAATGGGCTACTTAAAGGATGTATAGTCCTAGTCCTGTGTTGTTGTATAGGTGGAGTAATGGGCTACTTACAGGATGTATAGTCCTGTGTTGTTGTATAGGTGGAGTAATGGGCTACTTAAAGGATGTATAGTCCTAGTCCTGTGTTGTTGTATAGGTGGAGTAATGGGCTACTTACAGGATGTATAGTCCTGTGTTGTTGTATAGGTGGAGTAATGGGCTACTTAAAGGATGTATAGTCCTGTGTTGTTGTATAGGTGGAGTAATGGGCTACTTACAGGATGTATAGTCCTAGTCCTGTGTTGTTGTATAGGTGGAGTAATGGGCTACTTAAAGGATGTATAGTCCTAGTCCTGTGTTGTTGTATAGGTGGAGTAATGGGCTACCTACAGGATGTATAGTCCTAGTCCTGTGTTGTTGTATAGGTGGAGTAATGGGCTACTTACAGGATGTATAGTCCTGTGTTGTTGTATAGGTGGAGTAATGGGCTACTTACAGGATGTATAGTCCTAGTCCTGTGTTGTTGTATAGGTGGAGTAATGGGCTACTTACAGGATGTATAGTCCTAGTCCTGTGTTGTTGTATAGGTGGAGTAATGGGCTACTTACAGGATGTATAGTCCTGTGTTGTTGTATAGGTGGAGTAATGGGCTACTTACAGGATGTATAGTCCTAGTCCTGTGTTGTTGTATAGGTGGAGTAATGGGCTACTTAAAGGATGTATAGTCCTAGTCCTGTGTTGTTGTATAGGTGGAGTAATGGGCTACTTACAGGATGTATAGTCCTGTGTTGTTGTATAGGTGGAGTAATGGGCTACTTACAGGATGTATAGTCCTAGTCCTGTGTTGTTGTATAGGTGGAGTAATGGGCTACTTACAGGATGTATAGTCCTGTGTTGTTGTATAGGTGGAGTACTGGGCTACTTACAGGATGTATAGTCCTGTGTTGTTGTATAGGTGGATTAATGGGCTACTTAAAGGATGTATAGTCCTAGTCCTGTGTTGTTGTATAGGTGGAGTAATGGGCTACTTACAGGATGTATAGTCCTGTGTTGTTGTATAGGTGGAGTAATGGGCTACTTAAAGGATGTATAGTCCTAGTCCTGTGTTGTTGTATAGGTGGAGTAATGGGCTACTTAAAGGATGTATAGTCCTAGTCCTGTGTTGTTGTATAGGTGGAGTACTGGGCTACTTACAGGATGTATAGTCCTGTGTTGTTGTATAGGTGGATTAATGGGCTACTTAAAGGATGTATAGTCCTAGTCCTGTGTTGTTGTATAGGTGGAGTAATGGGCTACTTAAAGGATGTATAGTCCTAGTCCTGTGTTGTTGTATAGGTGGAGTAATGGGCTACTTTGCATCTATTCCCTTTTATTCCTCGAGGTACACATCTGGAACAGCATGAAAATCCCTTTATCTTGTTTCAAACCATTTAGAAATGTTTTGCCCAATGTCACACTGGCCTCACTATTAAATAGAAAGAAGATAGAAAGAGTTGTGCGCATGCGTTTGTATCTTTGTGTAATGTGTATGTGTGTGTGTGTGTGTGTGTTTCCACTTGGTCACGGTGGATGAGCACTCTGATTAATGCTTACAGACAGACAACAGATGGGGGAGAGAGGTGAGATATGAGGGGAGAGAGGATATAGATGGTTGAGGACAGGGAGTTGGAGAGAGATATGAGGAATGGGAGAGAGAGATGAGGAATGGGAGAGAGGGAGAAACAGAAGCAAGGAGAGAGAGAGAGAGAGAGAGAGAGAGAGAGAGAGAGAGAGAGAGAGAGAGAGAGAGAGAGAGAGAGAGAGAGAGAGAGAGAGAGAGAGAAAGCAGTGTAAATCCATCCTAACCCTGTGGTTTTGTTGAGGTTGTGTTGTGGCAGTGATTTAACTTTGTTGTTGTGTTGCGGTCTAGGTTCCACCATGACTACAGGGTTGCGGTCAATATAAATGACTACCTTGACATCTACTGTCCATTCTACACCAACGGCCCTCCGGCTCACGGTCGAATGGAACGCTATATCCTGTTCATGGTCAACCATGAGGGGTACACTTCCTGTCAACACAGGATGAGGGGATTCAAGCGCTGGGAGTGCAACCGTCCTACCGGTCCTGACGGTCCCCTGCGCTTCTCAGAAAAGTTCCAGCTGTTTACGCCTTTCTCCCTGGGCTTCGAGTTCAGACCAGGACATGAATACTACTATATCTGTGCGTAATATATCGTACCACTACAATATAACTAATATGTGAGCAATATCTTGTACTACAGTACAACTACTACTATAAATGTGAGTAATATCTTGTACTACTACAGTACTACTACTATAAATGTGAGTAATATATTGTACTACTACAGTACTACTACTATAAATGTGAGTAATATATTGTACTACTACAGTACTACCACTATAAATGTGAGAAATATCTTGTACTACTACAGTACTACCACTATAAATGTGAGTAATATCTTGTACTACTACAGTACTACCACTATAAATGTGAGTAATATCTTGTACTACTACAGTACTACCACTATAAATGTGAGTAATATCTTGTATTACTACAGTACTACCACTATAAATGTGAGAAATATGCCGTAGTACTGCAGTACAACAACAACATATTATGGGGTGAGTCGAAAAGTCCATTTAAGTCGAATTTGACATGAATGCATGACGAAGTACAATTTTTTACTTCAATGTAAGTTAGGATTTACTCCTCTTACTGCTACAGTACAACTACTAGTATATCTATTACTACTGCTATGAGGAGAGAGAGAAGAGGAGGAACGAGAGAAAGGTAGAGGGAGGGAGGGCAGAGGAAGGGTCATGGTTATTTCCTCTGAGCAGCAGATTTTTATGTTGCTCTGAGGTCAGACTTGGCTCTTCTTATCCTCTCACTGTGTGTGTGTGTGTGTGTCTCCCTTTCAACCTCATGGACACCAGATGTAGTGGGATCACCCAGGTCTAACCTGGACCCCATTCACAGTGGCATAACCAACATAGCAAACAACAAACTATCTCCATCTCATTTTCTTTCCCTCTCTCTTTCTCTCTGTCAGCATCTCCTCATCCTAACCATGTAGGGAGGCCATGTCTGAGGCTGAAGGTGTATGTCAGACCCCCAGGTAAGTCACGCTCTAACTACACACACATACATACACACAAACACACAAAGAGAAGACAGGACAGTAGAAAGACAGAAATCCTCTCCTTCAAGTTCCTAATAGAGACATGACTCATCTCCTTTAAATGTAGTTCCTAATAGAGACATGACTACTCTCCTTTAAATGTAGTTCCTAATAGAGACATGACCCTCTCCTTTAAATGTAGTTCCTAATAGAGACATGACCCCTCTCCTTTAAATGAAGTTCCTAATAGAGACATGGCTCCTCTCCTTTAAATGTAGTTCCTAAGAGACATGACTTCTCTCCTGTAAATGTAGTTCCTTATAGAGACATGACCCTCTCCTTTAAATGTAGTTCCTAATAGAGACATGACCCCTCTTCTTTAAATGTAGTTCCTAATAGAGACATGGCTCCTCTCCTTTAAATGTAGTTCCTAAGAGACATGACTCCTCTCCTGTAAATGTAGTTCCTAATAGAGACATGACTCCTCTCCTTTAAATGTAGTTCCTAATAGAGACATAACTCCTCTCCTGTAAATGTAGTTCCTAATAGAGACATGACTCCTCTCCTGTAAATGTAGTTCCTAATAGAGACATGACTCCTCTCCTTTAAATGTAGTTCCTAATAGACATAACTCCTCTCCTTTAAATGTAGTTCCTAATAGAGACATGACCCCTCTCCTTTAAATGTAGTTCCTAATAGAGACATAACTCCTCTCCTTTAAATGTAGTTCCTAATAGAGTCATGACTCCTCTCCTTTAAATGTAGTTCCTAATAGAGACATGACTCCTCACCTTTAAATGTAGTTCCGTATAGAGACATAACTCCTCTCCTTTAAATGTAGTTCCTAATAGAGACATGACTCCTCTCCTTTAAATGTAGTTGTAGAAAAGGCCCATGGAGTTGGTGGAATAATCCTTAAATTCATTGCCATTTACTCGGCTGGGCCAGGGGCGCTTTAATTAGGTCAGGTGGAAATGTCCGACAGATCTCAACTCCATAAAAGGAGGAAATTGCCATCGCCTGATCTCGCTGCTTTCTCTTCCTTAACTCCATCTGATCCAGAAGTTCTGTGCGTCCATGAATCCACCACAGACTACTCAGTAAATATGCCACTTTATGGTTAAAGGAATTCCTGCTTCAGTCTCATCCATTCCTCTGTCACCTGACACGTGACCACCTGTTCACCTTCACTGTCAGTCATCCTACCTGTCCAGCTACCCACACAGATTCCACTAATCTTTCAATGGTCCTTCGAGCAGGATGATGACTGAACCAAAGACAGGTGAAAAGGAAATGGAGGCGGAGAGAGAAGAATTGTCTCCACTGGAAGGAAGAAGGGAGGAGGAGAGAGCAGCTGAGGGAAAGGTCTTGGAACAAAGGAAATATCCAGGAGCTAAGCCTAAAGCAACAAAGGCTTCATCCTCAACCGCCAGCAGCACCAGAAGAACCAGGCAAGCACCTGGTTATCTTAAGGATTATGTGGTCGAGTTTCCGACATCAAAGGGCAAGCCCACCAGAGCTCAAAGTGTTGATGGATCAACTATACGTTTCAGCCATCAACCATCCCCTCTGAGCCAAGGACCGGAAACTGCTTTGGAGCAGGAAAGTGGTCTACATGAAGCACCTATGGAGGAGGTAACTCCCACCGCACAGGTCGACCAGCTTCCAGAGGCAGGCTCCGCTCACCCCTTAACTAATGGGAAATCGTCAAAGCACTCTAGACGGAGTGGGAGTTCGACCAGTGGATACCCCTTTGGTAGTGGCCATGGCAGCCGCCATTCACTAGCCCTCAGCGGTTCACAGACTGCTGTCCTACAAGAGAGGATGAAACTTTTAGCTTTGGAAGAATTTGAGCGTCAGATTGAGGAGGAACGACAGGCTGATGAACGATGTCACCAATTGGATGTGCAGGCCCGTAGAGCTCTACAGGAACGGGAATTCATTGTCAAGGACCTGGCACAGCAGCGACGGCACCGTCAAGCCAGAAGGGAATTGGAGGAGGCACGGATGGTCTCATCCTTCCTGGAGAGGAACGAACAGGGAGTTGACCTGACCACCCCTCCACATGGACCTGAACTGTCTGCCTTTCTTTCTCAATCTGCCCCTCTGGTACAGCATGGCACACAGTCCCCGGAGGCCCCGGGGTCAACAGCCAACACGGAGCACGGGAGACAGGCCGCTCCGCCAACGCCCTCTATGCCAGTGACACAAGTTAGCATTCCTCCATCTGGACAAAGCATCACTCCTTCGCCTTTCCGCCAATTACCAACCAAGGCAAATCGTTCCTTTCGTCCAGGGCCAGGCCAGTCCTCAAACAACAGGTCGGAGGGCTCTCGCCCAATTCCGGCTGCCACAAATGGTGGGTCTGGGACAGTAGGGGACCGTCCCAATGAGGCCACAGTGGGCTCATCAGAAGTCCCGGGTTTGTCCTTTACGCAACCAGAAGAGGGAGCCAACATTATGAAACTTCTAGTAGCCTCAGCCTATGGAATTCCCAGACCCAAACTGCCATACTTTGAAAACGGAAAGGAGAGTGAATTTGTCCTTTTGGAAATGGCATTGGAGAGTCTACTGGGTATTCACAGTCATCTGTCAGAACGCTACAAATACCAAGTACTAATGGATCATTTGCGGTTTCCCAGTGCATACAGGCTGGCCCAATCCTTTATACACTCCGCAACATCATACACTGCTGCTCTCCAGGCCCTGAAGGCGAGATATGGTGAGCCTTGTCAGCTAGTCCAGAATGAACTAAACAACATCCTGAACACGTCTCCAATTAAAATGGGAGACCATGCTGCCTTCCAAGAATTCTCCCTGGCTGTCCAATCCCTGACCTCGATGCTCCAATCCGTTGAAGGAGAAGACGGGAACGAGCTTAAATGTGGCTCCCACGTGGACAGGCTTCTTAGCAAACTTCCAGTGTACCTCAGAGACAGTTTCATTGAACATTGTTTGAATAAGGGCATCCTGAAAGAGGGCTCGTGAAGCACCTATGCTCTCAGAGACCTGGCCGCATGGTTGGAGGTGAATGCAAAGGCGAAGAGCATCGCTCACCAGGCCACAATCTCAGCCATAGCCACCGGGGGAAGGAAGGAGTTTGAACGCCAGGAGGGACAGGCAAGGCCAAATCCCACTACCATGTACTTAAATAGTGAGGACGGGGAGGAACCCGGGAAGAAGACCCCTCTCAAGAGCAAGAACACCAAATTCCAGCCTTACTGCCAATATTTCAATAGTAAGGGGCACTTCCAGGGCTCATGCCCCAGAGTAAAAAAGCTCACTCAAACTCAATTGAAGGCCTGGATCACTTCAGGCGAGCGGTGCTACAAGTGTGCCCGTAGCCATAAGGCGGAGACCTGCACATTGAGGAAACCCTGCAACCGCTGTAAAGAAATCCATCTCACCGTGTTGCATGATCTAATTGCCCAAGCAAAGAAGGAGCAGAGTATGCTCATGGTAGGAGCTGCAAAGGAGCTGTACCTCGACCAGCAGAACCGGTCTCCAAGGGTCATGTTGAAGGTGGTCAAGGTCACTCTGAAAAGTGAAGGGAGAAGCATTGATACATTCGCTGTTCTAGATGATGGGTCAGAAAGAACAATCATTCTCACGGCGGCCACCCGTCAGCTTGACCTGGAGGGGATCCCCGAGACCCTTAACCTCAGAACGGTGCGACATGATGTTATCCAAATGAAAGGCTCTGCTGTAACCTTTAGCATTTCACCTTCAGGAAACAGGGACGTGGCCTATAACATCACCAATGCCTTCACAGCAGATGGCTTGAATCTCGCAGAGCACTCCTGCCCGGTAAGTGTTCTACAGAAACAATATCCTCATCTACGAGGATTGCCTCTTCCTAACCTGGCCAGAGTAGCACCACTTATCCTGATTGGGTCAGACCACCCACATCTCGTCACCCCGACTGAGCCTATACGAGCTGGACCAGAAGGAGGACCCATTGCTGTCCATACATCCTTGGGTTGGGCTGTGCAAGGTCCATCCCATTTACTTCTCACCACCCAAGCAGTACAGTCACAGCAAGTCCTCTTCACCAGAAGCAATCCAGATGCAGACACTGACCTCCTTCAGAATGCTGAGATGCTCTGGAAGATGGACACCTTCTCCAACCGGAAGCTACAGGAGGTCACTCGCTCGAAACATGACTCCTATGCATTAGACCTCCTGGAGAAGAGCACCACCACCACTGAAATGGATGGCGTTCGCAGGTATGCAACCCCACTGCTACGGGTGCCCAACCATCCTCCTCTGGCAACCACGACACGGGCTGTACTCCCACTACTGCGTGGAACGGAGCGACGCCTGGTGAAGAATCCTGAGCTTGCAGAAGTTCATAACCGAGAGATTCATAACCTTGTGAAGGCAGGCTATGTCACTGAAGTGACAGCTCATGAAGAGGGAAACGCACTCCGTGAATCCTGGTATCTCCCTCACCATGTTATCCAGCAACATGGTGGGAAGTATATACTTGTCTTCAACTGTTCATTCCAAGCAGCTGGTCAAAGCCTGAATGACTGTCTACTCCCTGGACCAACCTTAGGTCCTTCCTTGCTCGGTGTCCTTCTCCGGTTCCGGCAGCACTCTACAGCCATCAGTGGAGACATCAAAGCCATGTTTCATCAGATTCGTTTACTGCCTTCCGACACCACACTGCTCCGGTTCATATGGCGAGATATGGAACGAGATGCAGAGCCCACAATCTATGAATGGCAGGTACTCCCATTTGGCACCACCTGCCGTCCTTGCTGTGCCATATACGCTCTGAAGAGACACGCACGGGAGCATCCCGACAGTGACCCAGAAGTATTGGATTCAGTGGGAAATGCCTTCTATGTGGATAACTGCTTACAGAGCATCCCATCCACAGCTGACGCGAAAGCACTCCTTGATAAAGTACAGAATCTCCTGTCCAAAGGGGGATTTGAGGTCCGACAGTGGGCTAGTAACAGAGCGGAGGTTATCCAGCACCTCCCGCCACAAGCTAGGTCCAGTAGCAGTGAACTATGGCTAACGCAGTCTGGTGCTAACCCAGAAGAGCCCACTCTAGGACTGAGGTGGAGCTGCATACCGGATACCCTGGGGTATAAGCACCGCTCATCCCCGAGTACCGAAACCCCCACTCTGGGCACCATCTATCGGACCCTGGCCAGTCAATACGATCCCCTTGGGTATATCCAGGACCTGTGGCAGACCAAGAGGGACTGGGATGAACCAATCCACCCGACTGAAACGATGGATCTGTTTGGAAACAGAGTTAACGGAGCTCTCTGATGTCCAAATGCCAAGATGTTATGTACCATCCTGTGCTGACCAACCGGGATCATGCCTGGAACTGCATGTGTTCTGTGACACTTCGGAGTGAGCTTATGGGGCGGTTTCCTATCTTAGAGTGGAGGATAAGGCAGGCCACACCCATGTCTCCTTTGTCATGGCCATGTCCAGGGTCGCACCCGAGAAGCAGTTGTCAATGCCTAGGCTGGAACTCAGTGCTGCCCTTTCCGGAGCCCAGTTGGCCTCTACCTTGCGAGCCGAGCTCACCTTGTCAATCCAAAGGGTCATCTACTGGAGTGATTCGACCACTGTATTGACCTGGCTCAAGTCGGAGTCCTGCAGGTATAAGGTGTTCATCGGAACTCGCATTGCAGAAATCCAAGACCTAACAGAAGTCCAGGACTGGAGGTATGTTGATAGCATAAACAATCCTGCTGATGACATTACTAGAGGTAAAACCCTTCAGGAACTGGCTCAACCCCATCACTGGAGCTTGGGACCACCATTCTTGTCCCAACCAGAGAACGAGTGGCCGACAGCCCCCAGGCGTACGGCCCCTCCGCAACCAACTGAAGCTCATGAGTTAAGGAGGTCCGCCCAATGCTACAGCATTTCTACGGAACCAACATCGGCTCTCCCTGACCTAACACAATCCCAAACACTGCCGGATCTGATCACCGCCACAAACCAGACCTCAGATAGGGTGGCTTCTATACCCACCTCCCTCGCGGCAGAGACACTACTCCTTCAGCAAGCACAAGCGGTTAGCTTCCCTGAAGAGTTAAAAGCTCTGAAAGCCGGTAGGGAAGTGGCTAATGACAGCCGCCTTCTCTCTCTCTTGCCCCAGAATATGATCCAATCCTTGGAGTGATCAGAGTCGGAGGGAGGCTGCGCCAAGCAGAGGTTTTGGACCCAGATGCTATCCACCCAATTATCATTGACTCCAGACACCCTCTTACCAGGCTCCTCATCAAGAGTTATGATGAGAGGCTTCTCCACCCAGGGCCAGAGAGGGTCTATGAGGAGATGAGGCGGAAGTACTGGATAATTGGAGGACGAGGAGCCATTCGTAAGCACCAATACGCCTGCGTAGAATGTCAGCAATGGCGGGCCGGAGCTACGGTGCCCAAAATGGCAGATTTACCCCCTGCTCGCTTGCGTCTCTTTAAACCACCCTTCTGGTCAACAGGAGTAGATTGCTTTGGCCCCTTGATGATCAAGTTAGGTCGTCGTGTGGAAAAGCGCTGGGGCATGCTACTCCAGTGTTTGACAACCAGATGTGCCCACCTGGACCTACTGGAGAGTTTGGATACGGAAGCCTTCCTCATGGCCCTACGGCGGTTTATCTCCCAACGGGGGAAACCCTACGAGATCCTGGCTGACAGAGGTACGAACTTCATGGCAGGAGAAGCCAGGTTGGAGGAAGCCTTCCAAGCCATGGAACCCAGCCTCCAGGATCAGCTGATAGACCAACAAATCTCATTCAAATTTAACCCTCCAGGTGCTCCTCATTTTGGAGGAACATGGGAACGAGAGATCAAATCTGTAAAGACGGCCTTACGAGTCGTCCTAGGGGACCAAACTGTCACTGAAACTGTCTTTAGGACCGTCCTGATAGAGGTGGAAGGGATTCGGAACTTCAAACCCTTGGGATATCTCTCTGCAGACATCGCTGACCCCGATCCGGTTACACCGAATATGCTCTTGATGGGACGCCGAGATGCGTCACTTCCTCAAGCCATGTATGCTGATACCAACCTCGTAGGCAGACGCCGGTGGCGACACAGCCAAATCTTAGCGGACCATTTTTGGGCCCGATTCATTCGGGATTACCTACCAAGTCTACAGCACAGAGGGAAATGGCGGAGAGAAATGGCCAGCCTGGAAACTGGCCAAGTAGTAATGATGGTGGACCCTCAGCTGCCTCCGAGCCTCCTGGCCGGTGGGCCGTATAACTAAGACCATGCCTGGGACCGATGGTCGTGTTAGATCAGTGGAGATCCAGGTGAAGAACCGGACATATATCCGGCCAGTTGCCCGACTAATTCCTCTCCCTGAGATGACAGAGGACGGGGAGCAATGAGCCTTTTTTGAGGAGTGTGGAATTTAACAAATTTCCGGGGTGGCTGTAGAAAAGGCCCATGGAGTTGGTGGAATAATCCTTTAATTCATTGCCATTTACTCAGCTGGGCCAGGGGCGCTTTAATTAGGTCAGGTGGAAATGTCCGACAGATCTCAACTCCATAAAAGGAGGAAATTGCCATCGCCTGATCTCGCTGCTTTCTCTTCCTTAACTCCATCTGATCCAGAAGTTCTGTGCGTCCATGAATCCACCACAGACTACTCAGTAAATATGCCACTTTATGGTTAAAGGAATTCCTGCCTCAGTCTCATCCATTCCTCTGTCACCTGACACGTGACCACCTGTTCACCTTCACTGTCAGTCATCCAACCTGTCCAGCTACCCACACAGATTCCACTAATCTTTCAGTAGTTCCTAATAGAGACATGACTCCTCTCCTTTAAATGTAGTTCCTAATAGACATGACTCTTCTCCTTTAAATGTAGTTCCTAATAGAGACATGACTCCTCTCCTCTGTAATTACTTTTTTTTTCTCTAACTGACATAGAAACCTCATCTTCTTGTGTGTGTGTGTGTGTGTGTGTGCGTGTGTGTGTGTGTATTAAACTGTAATTAGGTTGCTTAAACCCCCTGCTGAGGTCTTGGCGACATTAGTCTCCTCTCTCTCTTTCTCCTCTACACTCTTTCTCTCTTGCTGTATCTGGAACTCCAGCACTTTCTTCTTATTTTCTGTCTATTTTAGTCATTTTCTCTCCATTCTGTTGTTCTCTCTCTCCAATCAGTTGGTTGTTTAGATTTCTTTCACTCTAATTTCAAATGCTTCTATCATTTTCTCTCCACTTTCAGATCGTTCTGGCCTTCTCTTTCTCTCTGTTCTATTCTGTCCTATCTCTCCTTTCAGAAGTTCTGTCCTCTCTGTCCCTCTGTTCTGTCGTTTTCTTTCTCTCTGTCTGTTCAGACTTCAGTGTTTTCGCTCTCTGTTGAATCATGCTGTCATTCTCTCTGTCTGTTCCAGGCAGTTCAGGGTTTGACTCTCCAGAGCCCTTTCTGACTGATGGAGCTGCAGACTGGAGCCCAGAGTCCCTGCTAGCCCCAGCCCTAATACCCAGCCTGGCCTCACTGCTACTGGGCTATCTCTCATCGCTGTGACCCCTCCTACACTGGAGCAAGACCTAGACCAGTCTTTGTTGGAAGACTGCCTGTAGGACTGGCTGGCTGTCCTTCAAACACCCACACGCTCAGGGAGAAACTCTCTTTCAGTCCTGGATTAAAAACCACTGTGGGTCCCCAGGACAACATTTACAGCTCTTGGGCTAATTCATGGATGAAGAGCCCCTTGTCTAAACTTAACCCTAACCCCTCTGGGGTGTCTGAAGGGACATGGATGTGGGGTGGTGGTCGTTGGCTGGACACACACATGCATGACCACTGTGAATCTGGACTGAACTGACGGTTTCTGTTATGTTAACATGATCACATATAATTTAACTGAAGATGGTTCCACTGATGTCATGGTTATATTTGAAATGGACAGTTAATTAGAATTCCAAAGTGCAGATTCTGATCTGACACTCAGAAGCCTTCTGATGGACATAGTTACTGCTGCAACGCCCAGCCCACAGAGGGAAGAGTAGAAGGAGGGGGAGAGGGAAACAGGCAGTGTGAGAGAGAAATAAACAAAGAAAAGGAGAGAGAAAGAAAGAGAGTCTCGGGACCGAGACTTCTTTAAGATACTTCTTTAATGTCGGGAAGAGAACATAATGAGAAGGCACTGTGTTCACACACACACACACACACACACACACACACACACACACACACACACACACACACACACACACACACACACACACACACACACACACACACACACACACACACACACACACACACACACACACACACACACACACACACACACACACACACACACAAACAAGAACACTGACACGTTGCTACCCTGTTTCATCTTATTTTTGTTCCGTTTAAAAGCACCATCAAATATTCATGAGAGAGAGAGGGATAGACAGAGAGACAGAGAGAGAGAGAGAGAGAGAGAGAGACAGAGAGACAGAGAGAGACAGAGAGACAGAGAGAGAGAGAGAGAGAGAGAGAGAAAGAGAAAGGAAAGTTTGGTCCTTGCTTTATTCTCCAAACCTAAAACGGTTGATGATGACTCAATATTCTGTTCCTCTGATGTTGCGTGTCTTAGTGTGTATAATCCGCCGGTAGTTGGTTCTATCATGTACAGCATTTACGCTAAGGCGATCCCTGCCATGGTTTAATGTATAAAGGGTTTCCTTCACGTCTCCATCTCATCAGTTTGTCTCCTGTTCTGATCTGTTGTTTTTGTCAAGATGATGAGAGACAGGAGAGAAACACACCAATAAAGGTTGTTTTGGTCTACAAAGTGACTGTCAGTTATTATTGTCTTCCATACAGTAACACAGGAATAGTTGCTATTTCTTGGTTGAAACCATTGCCCTCTGCTGGCCAGTGAGTGTCAGAAATATCTCTAAATTCAGGGGGAAACCCAAGTTACTTGTAATGGGGAGGGAAAGCCAGTTTTCTGTAAAAACATGTTTTTGTTTTCAATTAATGGCTTTCCAATTCATCACTTTCACTGAAAAAACTATGAGAGAGAAAAATGTAAAATGAACAGCAACAAAACTGTCATGCACAGACCTACACTAGGGCCTGAAGTATGTCTTGGCTTGGGAAAACTCCTAGCCTTAGGTCATACTACAAAACGTACAGTTTTATGAACCAGAATGCTAACTTATGGCACCTCGAGGTGTCTCTTGAGGTCCTGGATCTCTCTCTCCATGTGGTAGATATCATCAGACTGCCTGTGGCCGGACTGGGCCTTCATTAGTTGGTAGTGGAGACGCTTCACGATGGCATCGTACCGTCTGTTCTGGATCTGAGAACAACACACTTGGGTTTTAAACAGATATTGTACTTTTTGATTAATTTATTTTACAATGGATTGCCAAATGTCCAGATTTGATTCTATACATAATTTGTATGTGATAAATGACAGTCACTATGGTTTCTGGTGGTATGAGACAGTATAGATGTCAGCTATGTGTATTTACATGTTTCTTTGTTCCCAGTGTGAGGCCATAGCCTACTGGTTAGGTCCACAAGTGGTCTTTTAGGGTTAGCGAATAAAGTAAGGACCATTCTCTCCATCTCTATACCTTTATAAATCTCATTTATGATATGAGAAGATGGCAGTTATGGAGAAAATGTGTCCGTAGGCTATTTGATTGCACACAGCAGACCTCCAGGATATCTACTCAAGTCACTAATTTTGTTTTCTTACTAAAACCAGAATATAGGAAGGATATAAGGAAGCCAGTACTGATACATCCCCATTACGCTTCCATGCACACTTCCTGTAACTGTGTGCGCGTGTGTGTGTGATGGGATCAAGTCCTTTCAGTTTTTGTGCAACCTACTGGAAATGTATTGCGACCATCCAGATGAACAAAACAAGGTTTCTTTCCCAGGCCCATGCAGCCCATAAAGCCATGACCCAGTAGGATTTGGCTGTGAAGGCGGGTGAGGGACCCACCATTAGCTAAACAATAGCCGATAGATTTGATTTACTAGCACAGGTCCTGACAGTTATTTGTGCTGGTGGATGTAAGTATTTTATTTGTTGTTTGGGTTTGTTTGCGCACTAAAAATAGCAAATTGTTTGAACGTGATGACAGTTGGAGTTCCCCATTTGTGGTTGAATGCTTAGGTATAGGGAAAACACTGGGATATTATTGTTAACATGTTTGCCTCCAGATGCTGAAGTTCTGAGTAATTAGCTGCTGTGGTTTCTGAGTCTTGTGGCTTTATTGAGACAAGTTTACGGTGAACGAAATAGGTGCAGGTGTGTGCCTGTGCCCTGTAACTAGTTATGAAAACAAAACGTATGTGCTGCAGTGAACATCATGATCTTATAGGCTATTGCGCCATTACATCATCTGCACTTTTTATGCGTTTGAATTTCTCATGTGTGTTTGATTAAATAGAGCCCTCCTCAGTCAATCTCAGTCTGTTTCTCATAAACACAACAGAATAAACTGTACTGTATGTACGACTCCACGTGGTGCTCCCTTTCCCTGCCTCCTTCCCTCCCTCCTACTGTCCCTCCCTTCCTCCAATCCCACCCTCCTTCCTCCAATCCCACCCTCCTTCCAATCCCTCCCTCCATCTGTGACTCAATATAACCACAACTATTTCCTGTCTGGTTCCTGTCTGGTTCCCTGACATTGTCTCTCATTCCCTGTGTCTCATCAGCACAAAAACATGTGTGCCAAAGAGACGGTCTTGACTAGGTCACAGGTGTTCCTGTTTTTATCCTAGTCTGCATTGTGTCAACACAACAAAAACATTAACTAAAAGTATCTGTTGCTATTTGTTGCTATTATTTAGTCCACTCCATCCTTCCTCAAAATAGGAAGAGAGACAGTGAAGGGGTTATGGATGGCGATACAGTAGAACATAGCTATGTTTATTTTTAATTTCATACAATGTTGATCTTTTAAATACCATTCATAACTCTAAAACAGGGGTTGTTGGCTGTGGGTGATCAACTACATGAATACCCTGTTATTCATCTCATCTGCTGTTATTTGGGCTGCCTGTGTTTTGAGGTGAACACTGAGGTTTCCATGTGTTTGATGCCATTCCATTCACTCCGTTCCAGACATTACTATGAGCTGTCCTCCCCTCAGCAGCCTCTACTGATTTGAAGTATAGTAATTTGAGTGCTTGCTTCAGCAGTTTTACAAATGAAACCTTTATTGATAGCCGAGCTGATTCGTGTGCTATTGTTGCCCATTTCCTGAAAGGTTATAGAGTGGTGCCAGTTACATGCCAGACTGAAAACAAATGAGAAACAGTCTTTGCTTCAGTGGACGACTTTAAGACTCTCTTAACAGTGCAACTGTAGAGCTGAGATAGGTGGCGTTAATGCAGGCTTGGACATGGAAATGACATGGGAGGGAAGTCAGCTCTCAAGGGAAACATGGTGTGTGTGTTGAATTGTTCTAATCCAAGCATGGACAGATCGACTCCTCACTTTTCAAACGGATTTTCACGTGAAGAAGGCAAACTGAGCATAGTAATGACATTACACGTCAACAAAGGAGTATCTCATTTCATCAGAGACATGAGGCGAGGTGGGGGAGGGGCAGGACTATAGGGGTGAGTGAAACCAGGGAATGAATAAGGAGAGTAGGGGGCCTCTAAATGTGCATGACACAGCACTCCCAGCATGCATCACTAACTGGAGTTATTCCCTTCTAACCACAGAAAGCACATAAAATCGAAGGTGCCCTGCGCTCGTACGCCAGAGAGACAGTGTCAAGTTTTCAGAGATGTGCTGAGGTAAAACAGTCTCTCAGGGTGACACGTAATGGTCTAATGGTATACCTGTTTTCCTATGACATGGGTTGAAGCATGGCAATATTGGTGATAATAACAGAGCATTTATAATCTCTCTCCTGTATTTTTACAATTGTATATGGCTTTATTGGAATGTTCTATAAACACACAAAAAACGGAACACAGAATTGAATACGAGAGACATCAGAAAATACATAAATATTGAAAACTTCATAAAACTAACTTCATAAAACTAAATTAAAAGTGAGCCAAATTCAGTTTGTTCTCACAGTATAAAAATACAAAAATCTATTCCATATGCAGACAGTCCAGCTATCTAACAGATAATAATTCCACCTCATCTACAGCCCTGAGCTGGGAATGGTATTAAAGAGATATCAGTTACTAATTTATCAATTAAGTGCCCTGCGTCTCCTTCCTCATTCTTCATCTGCTGATTCTGAAGGATCCGAAGTAGCTTCCGTCAGCTTCCGGGTCCAGCAGCCAGGAGTTGGACACGCTGACGTAGATACTGTCCCCGGGCCCCAGGGGGAAAGCCCCTCCCTGCTGCTGACAACACATGTGGTAGTGGCCCCTCTGCCAGTGCCTGGTGCTGCCGCTTTTCATTAGCACAGCTGGCCTGAGGGGGGCACTGTGACTTTGACGCTCGTGGAACACGTATTGTATAAGAAGGGCACCAGCCCCGACCCCATCTTCTCTGTGAATGCTAGGCTCTGCTGAACCCCCTTTTCTCCCTGGAGCATGAGACCCAGACTCCAACAGTGACTCCTCTACCTGGTCGTAGTACCTGAAACAGGTTTTGGCGTAGATGTAGTACAGGCCTCCCTCGCGGACTAGGATCCTGCCATCATGGTACCCGATCTTGGACAGGTGTCCATGGGCGTGGTCCCAGTGGATCATTGTGTTCTGGATATCTCTCTGGATGTGCCCACTGGGAGGCTGAATGGGCAGGTGGGCTGATGGTATGACCTCCCTGGGTTTTTTTGGGCACCTCTGTGACTCCCCTCTCTGGTGTTCGTCCGAAGTCTCAACTAGGGCTGGTCCGGTCTGGGTGACCTGAAGTTGCCAACGGAGACAGCAGCAAGAGAGGTTAGAGGTCACAGTAGCCCAACTCCCTCATTGGACATCGATACCCTGCTGTTAGAGACACATTTATAGAGTTATTGACCACTTGTCACTTAAACTTTTTTAGGCTAAATCAGGGTCACACAGTGTATTTCTTGGTAGTCTTAAACAAATCTACTTTGAAACTAAAGTATACACCTCACACACATGGTTGTGGGCTTAAAAAGAAGACACCTGCACCATGTCAGATATAGAGTTGAAATGTATTACATTTTGAGTTTGCATTTCAATATTACACTTTATATACATGACAGAAGACTGAAATATTACAAAACTGTTTGACATTGAAACATCGGATTTTCTGCAGGTTTTTGAAATAATGTTTATTAATTATGAAAAATATGAATAACATTCCACCCATGAGGCCATTAGGTCACTTTATATGTACAGTATATCCTGTATTCTAGTCAAGGCTCATCCTATATAACTAGTGCTGTACACACCTTCTCTATTAATATACTGTCCCTACAGACCAATATACATATTTATATTCCGGACTCTGACATTACTCATTCTGATATTTCTTAATTTCTTACTTTTTGCATTATGTGTATATTGTTTTGTATTGTTAGGTATTACTGTACTGTTGGAGCTAGAAACACAAGCATTTCGCTGCACCTGCGATAACATCTGCAGATCTGTGTAAACCAATAAACTTTTATTTTGATTTGTTGCTCTCTTGTGATACATAAGGCTACTTTGTAAGCCATAAGAGGCAATAGCCAGTAAAACCGTCCATACAATATGAAACACTTTGCCTCTATTTGAAGTTTAATGTGTTATAGATGTTGTGGTGAGAGAGCAACCACTTGAAATGGATTACATTTAGTGCAATGTGTATTTGAGGCAATCATTGTATATCATTTTTTTTGTTCAATGTTTTCCTGCAGCACATGTAAACTGTTATGACAATAACTTTTTTCTTACAAAATACAATTTTGTGCTATAGAATTACATCGATTTTATGACCATTTTTAGAGGAGACTCTTGGTATTATCCAATCAAAGAGACCTATGCATCAGGAATTGTATTATTATGATTTCCTTACCTGTTGAAGATGACCTGTCAAGTGAAGTACTACAGCAACACTTGATACCACTTGAAGTAATCCCATGAAAACGACGGTACCAATAAGAGTTCTGTTTGAAGTTGCTTCTGTTCTCCTGAGCTGCTGAAATCTTGGCAGACTGCTTTCCATTTCATAAAGATCCGTTTAATACTGAACGTTAAATATCCACTGTGTTTCATAAAAACAGACCCAATGTTAGTCTATGCTTTCCCCGAGATATGTTTGTATATCTGCGTATTCTCATTACCAATAGACGTTTTAAGAGGTGGTTTTCTCAGTTTAGTACCCCCTCTTTGAGGACCAATCAGATTACAGATGAATTGGAATAGCTTTTTAACACCACCAGGGGTGCTGTTGTAAAACACTGCGCGAAAAACATTATTTATGACTACATATCCCAGCATTCAACACCACCCTTTGACCTTGCTGGAAGCGTGACTATATTCTTTACAATGGTACTAAATATGAGATGATAAACTCATGTAACCAGTTTACACTTACTTCGTATACACTGTAGCCAGATGCTTAAGCAGAAATGTATTCGACTGTATGGCTGGTGCGCCCTCCACATGCGCAAGACAATATGGAAGGAACTAGCAAATCGATCACTCGTATCATAAAGACGTTATTGGAACAACCATTTGGGAGATTTATACCGGAATGAGTCCGTACAAAGATATCTTCGGCAGCTTGTGGAAGAGTACAGAGATGTCACCAAAACATTACAACATGGGTTTCTCAACGACCCCGCCAGGAAAGAGTTGAACAAGAGACAGATGTGACTTTCACATCGGCATGTTTCAGAGCTCTGAACACGCTGTGAAAGACCTAGAGGAGGTTGAAACTCTGCTTCAGAGTAAGTAAGCTGTGTTCTGTTTAGTTTATTTTGTTAATTGCTAACTAACTAGTGGTCTTTCTGTATCTTCCTTTCACAAGTGTCTGTAACGCCTACGTGCCGTAATGACCAGAAGAGGTCGCCAATGCTTCTATAACAATGTGCTAACTGTGAAATGTGTCATGTATCTGAAAATGTTGTAATCATCCATATTCTCCTTTTACAGAGACAGTCGGTTCCAAAGAGGAAGACCGACAAAATGGTCCAGCTACTGAAAGAGGAACAAGCACAGATCACCCAAAGAATCGAGTCATTGAGAAAAGATGTACGAACAGACATGAGACATAGAACATTTTAAATTTCTGCCTTGGTCAGTCTGGAATTTGATGAGAAAATCTGAATTCATATTCCCCCAGTTGATCCAGACACTAGTACCCAGTGACCCACACGACACCAGTAATGTCCTTCTGGAGGTGGTAACAGGGAGGACAACAGGAGGTGAGTCGGTGAACTGTAATTACTCAATAAACAGCATAGGCCATGTGTAACAGTATAACTTTAGACCGTCCCCTCGCCCATACCCGGTTTCACATCCGTTACACATGGACAACGGCTCTCCATTACACTCCTGGTCCTGATGATAATGTATGTCCCCTCTCTGGTGCACGTGTTTGGATCCAGGTGACATCTGTCAACAGCTCACCAGAGAGATGTTTGACATGTACCAAGGCCTTGCCAGCCACAAGAACTGGGACTTTGAGATCTTCAACTACACACCTGCTGAATATGGTAATGGTTCTCTTCTGTCTGTCCTACTGTCTCTGTGTTTTATGGGTCACTGAATGAAAGTGTCTGCGTTTCTGTATGATTGATTGGTGTGTTTTATGGTCTGATTTGATTCACTCAGGTGGACTGCACCATGCGGCAGTAAGGATAGCGGGGGAGAGTGTGTACCGGCATCTGAAGCATGAGGGAGGGACACACCGGGTCCAGAGGATCCCCGAGGTGGGCCTGTCCTCCAGGATGCAACGTATTCACACAGGAACCATGACCGCTATCGTCCTGCCACAACCCAACGAGGTACTGTCCTGTCTGTCTGTCGGTCTGCCTGTCTGAACGATAATACATTGGGATTCTGTTTTGTAGCTGGACATCAGCATTGACCCTAAGGACCTGCGGGTTGATACGTTCAGATCGAGGGGCGGGAGGTCAAAGTGTCAACACAATGGACAGTGCTGTCCGAATAGTACACCTGCCAACAGGTAAGAGCTTACAGTTCGGAGAGACAGAATATGTATTGAAAATCCACTTTAAGAAGTTTTTTCATATCTTTATTGAAAACCAATTCTTGATTTTGAATTGATTTCCTGATATTGACTGAATTGAAATGGAATTACTGACTGACCCGTTCTCTGACCCTAGGTACGGTGTCAGACGTCCCGCTCTCAGCTGCAGAATCGTGACACGGCCCTGCGCGTGCTGAAGGCCCGCCTCTACCAGAGCATGATGGGCAGAGAGACGGAGCAGAGACTTACGGCACGCAAACAGCAGGTGATCCCCGACACACAGTCCCATCCTAACGCTTTACTGTCCCCCTCATCACCTCAGAGCCATTCATGTTACTCCTTCTCCAGGTGGGCACTCGCTCCCAGTCGGAGAGGATTCGCACCTACAACTTCAGCCAGGACCGCGTGACAGATCACCGGACTGGCTATGTGACCAGAGATATCAAGGTGGGCTTCTAACTATGCAAACAAGCAGTCTATAATGGAAGTTGATTTGTTGTGTAATGTTTGTCATGTAGTGGTACTAGTTGGTTAACGTGTCTTCTGTATTTCCTTGGCAGGAGTTCATGAGGGGCGGGGAGCCCCTGGATGACCTGATCTCAGAGCTGTTGGAACACGGAGACAAGGAGGCTCTGCTGGAGCTGGTGGTGACCTGCAGTCAGAGATACTGACTCAAGACAGTGTGATGCCTTAGTTCTGGGAGCTAGCTGACATGACCCACTACAGCAGCACTGACAGGAGAACAGTCAGACCAGATATGGAAGCAGTTGCGCAAACACTGATCCTGGTTCAGTTTGTGAAAAGAATGGCGTGTGGGTGGAGAAGAGAGCAGAGAGAGCCTGGCTACAGACAACCCAGCTCTTTAACCAGTCTCAAACATACCCAATTACACTAGCATCTTAATAAAGTACTAAAACTTGACTGAAAATAGTTGGCGATGAGCCCTGCTCCTACTGGGTGTGTCAGAGCTATGTTTCAGCCCAACACACACGCTCTAATCTCAAGCACCCAGGCTGTCTGGCAGCTGGCCAGCCATGGCATCTCTCCTACACAGCCATAGCAATGAGCATGTATTGGCACCAGTGAAGGGTTGAATTACCTTCGAGGCTGCTCGAGCCCCTGTGAAATGTTGGAGTTGCTCTGACAGAAGTCTGCAAAATAAATCTGTGGAAGACTATTGATTATTAAAAGCTGATGGACTAAAGGAAGAAGCATAGAGAAAATGTCCACACCAGCAGAATATATATTCAAGTACAATATTTCATCAAATCATACTGTAGAAAACTTTCTTTGCATTCTCCTTCTCGCATACTCCAACGTTGCTGGAGTACAGTTCAGGGCTGGGATTCCCCAAAGCATTGTAGCACTAGGATGTTAATACCATTGAAACTAAATAGACAAAAGATGGCCGTAGTGCTACGATGGTTTTGGGAGACTCAGGCATAAGCATGTACTGGTGGTGATGTGGAAAATAACCACCACCACAGTAAGGACATCACACACGCATAAGAAAATACCTCTGGGAATGATAGTCTGTCCGTCACGGCTGTAGGCTATTCAACTCAAAAACAAGCAGGAGGGCATCAGGCATTGAAAAAGGAAATTGTAAAGAGTAACACTTGAAGTTAGGACAGCTAAAGCCACTGATCCAGCTGGTTTCAGACGTCTGCTTGTACTATTCAACCCCAAAAGCTGCTGATATATACTGTAACTTGGGTGGTTGGATGGGTAAAATTCAACCTGAACAATTCTGAAATGATGGCATCTTGGTGAGTAGCTAACTCGAGTTCTCTGTAGCCCACAGGGACCTGACCTGCGTATCCAGGTATTATATGACGTTGCTCAAACAATAACAACAGTCTCCAACAACATCCCCCAGTTTGTCAAGCCTTGTGTCTGTTTAAAAAGAGTTAATATCTGAGTTAGCCTGAGTATTAGTCATCATCTCCCCGTTGCCTCAGGCTCCTGGAGGATTTCCCGTTCTCTGCTTTCCTCTTCCTGAACGTGGCCCCGGCTCCCGACGCGGGGCCTCCCTCGTCGCCCAGAGAGGTGATGATACGCTCCCTAAACTTGGGTTTTGGCTCAGGCGGAAGCTCCGTGGGGGCGGGGGCGCTAGCTGCACCTTCCACCTGTGGTAGCTGCAGGTCCACTTTCTCACTGGAGGAGAGAACATGGGTGGTGGTGGGTGGGGTATAGCGCAGGTAGGTGAGTTATTAGTTTAGCATTTAATAATGCACACAACTACAAGTTGGCTAAAGTAGAGACAGACTAGCACCAGGGTCCTGTTCATTAAGGCAAACTGTAACAAGATCTCATAGTTAAATCCAAATGAAGACATTGACAGTATAACAGTCTCTTACTAAGGCTCTTCTTCTTCCTGTATCTGCTCCCAGGCTCCGTAAGGGTTGGTCCTTCTGGGCTTCTTAACAGCAGGCATCTCCTCTTTCTCCTCAGGCACAGCTGCCGGTGTGTCTTTGGCCCCTTCGTCGCCCTTCCCACCGTCATCATCCTCACCATCTTTATTCTCTCCCTCCTTGTCTGAAGGTGGTATATTATTTTTGTGAGGAGAGCAAATGATTATTGAACTGATCGTCAGTCACCATGACTCAAATCCTAAACTAATGCCTACTATTGTTTGGTACCTGTTTGGAATCCTCTCTCCCCGGCTCCTTTGGTACTGTTGGAGCTGTCCTCCCCAGAGAGGGGTTCTGGCTGCAGGGCAGATGGGTCATCTAACCCTGGGGGGCCCACTGTCTCTCCACTGGGCCCGGGCCCAGACCCAGACTCACCACCGGCAGGGAGATCTGCAGGTCTTTCCCAGCTGGACTCTGTCAGAGTGGGGGAAACATCAAAACTATGTCAAACATAATTATGTCAAACATACATCATTCTTGTCATCACCTGTCTTCATAGACTGACCTCCAGTCTCTGTGTTGTAGTAGTATGTAAATCCATCAGGACTGATGGCCTCCATCCAGGCACTACCTAAGGAGATCTACAGAAAAAAAGTGTTCACACCAGGACTTGAATGCATTATCTCGGTACATTACACTGACTCTCAACATATCAAATGGGTAACAACATATAAGAGACTTCCTGGTGAAATTAAAGGTATTAAGAAATGACGTTAAAAAGTTGTCTACCTCGGTTTGACCTGGCTGTGGAGAGGGTGTGCTCTTTCCCTGCAACCCACATGGTTTGTCCCACTGAGATTCTGAAAAGATATAAAAACACAATGCTTCAGGAGAAAAGTGAATGGTCCTAGGTGTATGTTCAAAACTGATTTATTAAAGTCACAGTCTGACTTTTAACCCATCATCTCTGATATCTGTGGAGGTGTTGTGGTCTTCAGCCTACCCCGGGTTCGTACGGATATTTGCAAACCAAATTCAAGGGCTTTCGAGGACCACCAATTTGTAATAGTTCCTATTATGCAATTGTTTCTATTCGCCACCAGATGACGGTATATTCACCAAAACCTCACGACAAAAAACGTACTTACTATTCATTACTATCTTACAAGCTCTACTCAATACGTGTTTCACTACTTATTTACTACATACATTAGTGGTAAATCAGTACTGATGATGTAATTTGAGTAGTGATGAGCAGAATTTTGGGACATGCCTACTTGTGAACACACATTTCTTATTAACTCCAGCTTTATGACAGTATTGTAGTTTTATTGGGCATTTGGGAATCTACTACTTAATAGCTACGTCAAAGCGTCTTGCTTCTGACTGGCAGCTTTAGAGTCGCCGGTCGGGAGAAGGGCGGGTGGGCTGTGTGAGAAAAACGGCACGTGAACAGCAACCAGAACAGCAGGAGCACGGCTGCTGCTTGATAAAGTGGAATATCGCAGGCTTGAATGGGGCAACAAAACAAAAAAATCTCTGGAGAGAAAAAGTCCCAATGTAGAACTGGTGCCAGCGCAGGAGGCAGCGTTGTGCCTTTCCCCCCCAGGCCCGATTACACCATGCTCGACATGTCCAAGTCTGATGTATTTATTTTCACCTTACACAGTGTGGGTTGGTTAGGTCCAGTGATGTCGCGGGGGAAAAAAGGTGGGTAAACTATATGGAACAAAAATAGAAAATGGGTAGGTCCCATGTTTCATTAGCTGAAATAACAGACCCCATAAATGTTCTATTATACACAAAAGGCTCTATATTTGCCCAGCATTTTAACTATCGATGTGACGTTTGGCAGTGCCTAATCAGTCGGTTCTGTACCCGCCTGGCTGAGTGGCAGTATGGGTTGAATGAGAGAGCTCGCCTGGCAACTAAAGTGCGAAACACATGAACTAAAACTCGGTAGTGTATCTGGAAATGAATTCCTAAGAGCAATATATTTTTCTAATATTTTTCATATTAACATATTTGATAGTTTTCCGTTCTCCCATTTTAATTCAAGTACTTTCCAAGTACCAACTTGAGAAAATTTCAGAGTTTTAAGGTATTCAAGTAATTGAATTTCAGAGTGCCAAATTCAATTACTTTAAGCACTTCAAGCACCTTGTGTGAACCTTGCCTACCTCCTGTCATAGAGTTGTAGTAGTACGTGAGTCCTTCGCCTGTCTTTCCCTCCACCCAGTTCTCTGATTCGTTTCTGGGCATCCTCTCCTTTCTAGGCTTTCGCTTCTTTTCTTGTTTTCGAGATTGAGATGGAGATTGAGATGGAGACGGAGATGGAACTGGGCTTGGAGTTTGGGCTTTGGTTTGAGATGGGGAATCTAAGCAAACACACAAAATCACATCGATATATTAGCCATTTGAGCAGACACTCTTATCCAAAACAACTTACACCGAGTGTGTTCTAACAACTTTTTAAAAGCTTCATGTATCATTAGTCGTATGTACAGTATACGCGTGGTGTACATCATCTGACAAAATGCTTACTTGACAGGTTCCTTCTCGACAATATGCAACAACGAGATAATAAAATATAAGAATACAAAAACTCTAAGAAACAATGGTAATAAGTTAAACACTTATTAGACGGTACAAATAAAAACAGACTGGCAGGTTATTAAGTTAGTAAATCAATAAAACATTTAACTAAGAAGTTACCTGATGGTTTTATCCCCAACCTTTTCATATCCTCCTCATAAGCTTTCAGTGCAGCCGCCTCCATCGTTGCAAACTCTTTAGACTGACGATCCTCCTTCTTCGCCTTGTCAATGCTCTTCTTTTGCATCTGAACAGAAGAGGGGCCGGAGTATCAGTCAAGTCACCAATGAGATGACAGCATGGGGTGAGAGTGGCTTATCTGGACCTTATCTCTGCTGAAATACACCCCTAGGCCAGGCATTAGGGCTATGCATGCCAAGCTGTGTTTACAAAGCAGCAATAGTTTCCCTTGCAACAGTGACCCCTGTTGATACCTCTGTGTATTCACGTGTTATCAGCAGACTACATATAGCCCAGAGAGGAAACAGTATAGTCCTAGGTGATTGACACATTTATGGCATCTGTATTTCTTATGCAGTATGGTAGCGACAACCCTGGCACTGACAGGCACCCATCTTTCTATGTTTCACAAGTTGAAGGCAAAACACAATGATGACAACTCACCTCAGCAATTTTGGCAGCAACATTTTCTTTGTGGTTCTTCCCTCGTTCATGAAACTCAACACTCTGCATGAGAAACCAACAAGGGGTGAATACAGGGGTGAATACATGATCAAATCTTGTCCTCAGCCACAACCCCTTGCAATCATAACATAACAGACTGCTCTCTCTTTGACACACATCACCAAGAACAAGTAAGCATTCATTCAACGTTAGCAACATGAGAAGGGCCTAGTCAAAGAGACTGAATAACTAGCATGATGATCATGCCTGAATGGGTAGCTAGTTGGCAAATTACACCAACTTTACATACCGGTACAAATTACATGACAATTTACTCAACACTCACAGGTTTATTGTCGGCGATCCAGCACTTGCAGTACTGGCAGAATTTCTTCGGCTGGGACTTCCAATATTCTGACCTGAGTAATACAAACAACATTAAACAACTTCATAAACGTGTGTTTGAAAGCTGATCAGAATAGCAATTTGGGCAGTGAATAAAACGCAACCATGGTCGTACAAACTGAACCAGCTAGCTTATGTTAGCTTAGATGATGCAACAATACGAAATCAAATGTTATTGGTCATGTTATACAACAGGTGTAGACTTTACAGTGAAATGCTAATTTATGAGACAATTCCCAACAGACATATGTCTACAATGTATGTGTTTTTATGCACAAAAAAATTGCTTTATATATATATGTCTGTTTTTGAAAGATAAACACTTTTTTTATAACATCAAATTAATCAGAAATACACTGTAGACATTGTAAATGTTGTAAATTACAATTGTAGCTGGAAACGGCTGATTTTTGATGGAATATCTAAATAGGCATAGAGGCCCATTATCAGCAACCATCACTCCTGTGTTCCAATGGCAAGTTGTGTTAGCTAATCCAAGTTTATAATTTTAAAAGGCTATGATCATAGAAAACCCTTTTGCAATTATGTTAGCACAGCTGAAAACTGTTGTTCTGATTAAAGAACCAATAAAACTGGCCTTCTTTAAACTAGTTGAGTATCTGGAGCATCAGCATTTGTGGGTTCGATTACAGGCTCAAATGGCCAGAAACAAAGAACTTTCTTCTGAAACTCATCAGTCTATTCTTGTTCTGAGAAATGAAGGCTATTCCATGCAAGAAATTGCCAAGAAACTGAAGATCTCGTACAACACTGTGTACTACTCCCTTCACAGAACAGCGCAAACGGGCTCTAACCAGAATAGAAAGAGGATTGGGAGGCCCCAGTGCACACTTGAGCAAGAGGACAAGTACATTAGTGTCTAGTTTGAGAAACAGACGTCTCACAAGTCCTCAACTGGCAGCTTCATTAAATAGTACCAGCAAAACACCAGTCTCAATGTCAACAGTGAGGAGGCGACTCCGGGATGCTGGCCTTGTAGGCAGAGTTCCTCTGTCCAGTGTCTGTGTTCTTTTGCCCATCTTAATCTTTTCTTTTTATTGGCCAGTCTGAGATATGGCTTTTTCTTTGCAACTCTGCCTAGAAGGCCAGCATCCCGGAGTCGCCTCTTCACTGTTGACGTTGAGACTGGTGTTTTGCGGGTACTATTTAATGAAACCTCTGTCCTCCAATGGCACTCCGCTGTCAGTTTAGCCTACATTTCACTTATCTTAGTAACATTTTACTCCCTCTGTTTAATATAACACACATAGATTAATTATTAATTTCGGTTGCCTATCCTGACGTGAAGTTTGTTCTATAGAAAGTATAGAAAGAAATTAGGAGGGAGAATTTTGGCAGGCAAGAAAATGGCTTTCCCGAAATCCTCCCCCCCTCTAATTTCCTTAATTTTGTCACTATAGTAAAATACTTTGTTGCACATATCAGAAACAAATACTTTCTATAGAACAAACTTCGACAGGATAGGCAACCAAAATTAATAATTAATCTATGCGTGTTATATTAAACAGAGGGAGTCAAATGTAGGCAAGCAATAAACATTTCAGAACAACTAGTCGAATAAGACATGGGAGAGATTAACATTTTGGCAAAGAGATGTATTTATAGACTAATACACTTGAAACAAATAGCCAAATCGAAAAACTGCAGACATTACTAGTGCCTCCCCTGCGATCAAACCGCCATAAAAAAAATGAAACGCAGCCTAACCTGATCATTGAAGGACACAAATAAAATATGTGTTCTGCTACTAAGATCAGTGAAATGTAGGCTAAACTAACAACGGAGTGAAGAGCAGAAATCTCAACTAGCAAGCAAGTCGCAGCAATGAAGAATTGAGTGTATTCACGCGAAAGGAGATTTTGTCAGGGGGGTTCGGCACAACACCTTTACGGAGTCAATGTGCTTGGTTTACTTGGTAGTATAGGTAATTCAGTATGTATATATGGGTAGGGGTAAAATGACTATGCAATCAGGATATATAATAAACAGAGTAGCAGCAGCGTATGTGAAAGTGTGTGTCAGTGTAGTATCTGTGAGCGTGCATAGAGCCAGTGTAAAACACATGAAGAGTAATAAATAATAAAGGGTGTCAATGTAAATTGTCCGGGTAACCATTTGATTAACTTTTCAGCAGTCTTATGGCTTGGGGGTAGAAGCTGTTCAGATGCCTTTTCGTCACAGACTTGGCTCTCCGGTACCAATAACGTTAACGTTACATAGTTAGCTTAAGTAAATCTTAAACTAAATTGCAATGGGTGTGACGTGAAACAAAATACTCACATTGTGTCTTCTGATCCAATATAACGTTAATATAATGAAGGTAATACAACCTAGCTAGCTACACACAAAAGCAGAAAACGTTGAACATTTCTCAACCATCAACAACACGGCGTCCGTTTCTTATGACGTATATACGGATGTCTTTGAGGGTCAAAACTAGTTGTACTCGCTACTGTTATCGCTTTTATTGGCTTTATTTTGTCAACACAGTCGTTTGAAAGTGTCGTTTTAATCGCAGTTTATTATAAGGAATATGAGAAAAAGAATGGATTGAATAATATAATTACACCTAAATATGTCATCCGTCCCGTGTAGACGGAACAAATAGTCTATAGTCCGTGCAAAGTACAAGATCTCCCATATGGTCTAGCGGTTAGGATTCCTGGTTTTCACCCAGGCGGCCCGGGTTCGACTCCCGGTATGGGAACAACTGTTTTAAAAAAAAAAAAACATAATTGAACATGTTCTCTATAAGCAGCGTTTCCTCACCCTGCTCCTTGAATACATTGGTGGAAAAAGTACCAGATTGTCATACTTGAGTAAAAGTAAAGATACCTTAATAGAAAATGTCTCAAGTAAAATTGAAAGTCACCCACTAAAATACTACTTGATTAAAAGTCAAAGTATTTTGGTATTACATGTACTTAAGTATCAAAAGTAAGTCTAATTGCTAAAATATACTTAAGTATCAAATTTGCCTCACTTTCTTCTCAGTAATTATTTGTCCCGTTTTCAATAAGACACTCTCAGAGGGAACGGATGTGGCCACTATGCAGTCTCCCTGTCATGACTTTAGTAAGCCGTGGGTATCTTCAAATCTTCAATGAATTGACATGTAACCGACATGTAAGAAGTGGTTACCCTTGATGTCCAGCAGTCAGTGAGTGGTAAGGCAAACTGCAGTAGCTTTTTGGACTCTTTCCAGCACTGAAGCCTATGTGCTCTCGTACAGTTGTGAAATAAGTGATTTTGAAAGGGTTTTCCTGCTTGGAATTGTGTACATTGGATTTAGACTATTGCTCTAAATTCTAAAACCTCTGTCCTCTACGACTGAAAATGGCTGGAAATCGGTGGCAATCATTTTAGCCAATGCCATATCAATTTGGCCTTGTTTTGCTACAGATTTGTCCAATTTGGCCTTGTTTGCTACTTTGGAATAAGCTGGTCCATAGCAGACTGCGTAGCTGTGGGTCGCGGAGTAGCCCTACTTGACTGCGTGGATACATCTCCACGTGTGGAGGTGCTGGATCCACCACGATCACTAAGCAGGCCCGCTAGTTCCTCGAAGCTCTGCTACAGCTAGCTTCACAGTTGGGTGCACAGTGTCTCATATGCCGGTGTAGGTTGTGCGTAGAACCGGCTTTATATGAGATTTTCTTTTGGCAAATTCTACACTGTGTTCTAACATTGTCTACATTATTAAAATGCATCCAAATGCTACTGTGCTTCAGACTCATTTTCCAGCTGTTGTTTTCAGTTGTCCTTCCTCTCTCCTCGGCTGCTACAGTGTGACTGTGAGTGAGTTGGCTCCGCCCTCCCTCACGCATCTTTTGTTCATTGGTTGACACTGCGTGTCTGATTGACAGGAACAAGAGGTGAGACTGTTTGTCTGAGCAGACAGTCAGAACGAATGTGTGCGCTTGAGCACTTAGGCATATATATATATTTTTTTTCGCTATTTGAATTAATTAATGCTACTAATTTAAATATTTTGATTATTCATATCTTATTGTTTGTAAATAGATTCGGCTTTTCTGATATGCGAGCCGGCTCCCAAAGTTCACCTACAAGACTCGTTCGCGAACGAAACATCACAACAAACAAAGCATTTGTGTTTAGTGAGTCTGCCAGGTCAGATGCAGTAGGGATGACCAAAGATTTTCTCTTTAAGTGTGTGAATTGGACAATCGTGCTGTCCGTCTAAGCATTCAAAATGTAACGAGTACTTTTGGGTGTCAGGGAAAATGTATGGAGTAGAAAGTACATTATTTTCTTTATGAATGTAATGAAGTAAGAGTTGTTAAAAATATAAATAGTAAAGTACAGATACCCCAAAAACTACTTACGTAGTATTTTAAAGTATTTTTACTTATGTTCTTTACATCACTTCTCGAATACCCCCAACAGCACATATTTTTTATTGTAACCCTGGACAAGCACACCTGATTCAACTATTCACCAAATCCTCAATGAGGTGTTTGTCCAGGGCTACAATGAAAAGCGTACTGTTGGGGTCCTCAAGGGTTCGGAATTACCATTCTACAGTACTAATAGGCTTACCTGTGGATTTTACTGTTAAATTACTACTTCGTGTTGCAATCTCCCATATGGTCTAGCGGTTAGGATTCCTGGTTTTCACCCAGGCGGCCCGGGTTCGACTCCCGGTATGGGAATGGAATTTTTATTAAAACCTTGAACATGTAATGCACAGTAGGCCTAAAGATACAGGTACGGTATATGCCTGCCCGTGGCTTTGACTGTTAAAATATTGTGAACTGACAAAATAGAATACTCTATCCGATGTAGGCTACTCTAGTAATGCAGCAACTTGCACTCACAGTCTCACACCAGAAATACATGTTCATCCACATTACTCAAATGTCAACTTTGTAAATGTAACATGCTGACCAGACCGGACACGTCGCGTGCACAAGCGTTGCAGAATAAATGTAGAAATCAAAGTATTGCTCGTGGGCGCCAAGGAGCGTCTGCGTTGCCAAGGGCTAAAATAGAAGTCATTCCTATTTCTGACGCAGATCGCGCTGCAAGTCCCGCCTCCTCATTGGTTTATAGAAGCAGGTACCCACGTGCCATCTCCTCATTGGTTATACCCACGTGGGTGATTGAAAGACGAACTCTGTTTGCCGTGATAATACTATGAAAGTTTAGATGCTAATCACCATATAAGTTTGTAATATTTGTGTTGTGGAGAAATGACCAGGCAGGAGACGGGAGTACAGTTATTTTTCGTTTAGTCAAAACCCCTCGTCCTCTACAGTTCGCGGCACCCCAGTGCGCATGTGCATTTCCTATTAGGTGTAGTAACGTAACACTGCCGTAATGCATTACTGCTTAGAAACAGCACAGTAACTAATATAAACAGATGTAGATCCCAGATACTACACTCCTCCCCCATAGTGTTTAACTCCCAGAGAACAAGGTAAATATGTTAGGTAACTACTAATGCAATATCCGAACAATGCATTCTTAAACATTTTTCAACTACTGGGTTGAAGCAGACTTTTCAGAGCCCAGCACAAATCCAGGGGATTATTCTGCCCCGAAGATGGAGTTTGTGTCCTAATAACTAACCCAGGTAATGTCCTTTTTCTTTCCTTTTATCTAGGACATATTAAAGTGTTTGTTTTACTGTCCGTTACCTCCTTAACCAGCTCAACTCACAGGTCAAGCTTTTGAGGTGCCCTTCGCTGTCGAATAGGATATCTCCGCTCCTCCTGGGCTTCCTGTGGTGGGCCAGGTTCAGGTGGAAGGTCAGGCTCTGTCTCTCCCGTACGTCCACAGTCAGGAGAATAGTCCTGGGGGTCTTTATTGTTCTTGTTCTCTCGGCATGTCTCTGCTGGGGCGTTGGACCGTAGCAGATGATCCACATGAACGTTGACCTGGCGATGACCAATTTGGACTTGGTAAGTCAAAGGTCCTCTGCGTTGCAAGATCGCACCTGAGTTCCACAGGCGCTTGGGGTGTCTGAAATCACGTACCATCACCCTCTCTTCCTCTTTGAATTCTCTGACAGTCTTAGAGTGTCTGTCATGAGCTTTCTTCTGCTGTAGCTGGTGCTTTGCCACAGTGCTTGACATGTCTGGTTTCAACAATATCAGGCGGGTGCGTGGTTGGCCTTTCAGAAACAGTTCAGCTGGTGTACCATTTCCGGAGACCTTCTCCCTTACCTCACCTCGCTCATCAACTCATCCCTGACCGCTGGCTACGTCCCTTCCGTCTTCAAGAGAGCGAGAGTTGCACCCCTTCTGAAAAAACCTACACTCGATCCCTCCGATGTCAACAACTACAGACCAGTATCCCTTCTCTCTTTTCTCTCCAAAACTCTTGAGCGTGCCGTCCTTGGCCAGCTCTACCGCTATCTCTCTCAGAATGACCTTCTTGATCCAAATCAGTCAGGTTTCAAGACTAGTCATTCAACTGAGACTGCTCTTCTCTTTATCACGGAGGCGCTCCGCACTGCTAAAGCTAACTCTCTCTCCTCTGCTCTCATCCTTCTAGACCTATCGGCTGCCTTCGATACTGTGAACCATCAGATCCTCCTCTCCACCCTCTCCGAGTTGGGCATCTCCGGCGCGGCCCACGCTTGGATTGCGTCCTACCTGACAGGTCGCTCCTACCAGGTGGCGTGGCGAGAATCTGTCTCCTCACCACGCGCTCTCACCACTGGTGTCCCCAGGGCTCTGTTCTAGGCCCTCTCTTATTCTCGCTATACACCAAGTCACTTGGCTCTGTCATAACCTCACATGGTCTCTCCTATCATTGCTATGCAGACGACACACAATTAATCTTCTCCTTTCCCCCTTCTGATGACCAGGTGGCGAATCGCATCTCTGCATGTCTGGCAGACATATCAGTGTGGATGACGGATCACCACCTCAAGCTGAACCTCAGCAAGACGGAGCTGCTCTTCCTCCCGGGGAAGGACTGCCCGTTCCATGATCTCGCCATCACGGTTGACAAATCCATTGTGTCCTCCTCCCAGAGCGCTAAGAACCTTGGCGTGATCCTGGACAACACCCTGTCGTTCTCAACTAACATCAAGGCGGTGTCCCGTTCCTGTAGGTTCATGCTCTACAACATCCGCAGAGTACGACCCTGCCTCACACAGGAAGCGGCGCAGGTCCTAATCCAGGCACTTGTCATCTCCCGTCTTGATTACTGCAACTCGCTGTTGGCTGGGCTCCCTGCCTGTGCCATTAAACCCCTACAACTCATCCAGAACGCCGCAGCCCGTCTGGTGTTCAACCTTCCCAAGTTCTCTCACGTCACCCCGCTCCTCCGCTCTCTCCACTGGCTTCCAGTTGAAGCTCGCATCCGCTACAAGACCATGGTGCTTGCCTACGGAGCTGTGAGGGGAACGGCTCCTCAGTACCTCCAGGCTCTGATCAGGCCCTACACCCAAACAAGGGCACTGCGTTCATCCACCTCTGGCCTGCTCGCCTCCCTACCACTGAGGAAGTACAGTTCCCGCTCAGCCCAGTCAAAACTGTTCGCTGCTCTGGCCCCCCAATGGTGGAACAAACTCCCTCACGACGCCAGGACAGCGGAGTCAATCACCACCTTCCGGAGACACCTGAAACCCCACCTCTTCAAGGAATACCTAGGATAGGGTAAGTAATCCTTCTCACCCCCCTAAAAAGATTTAGATGCACTATTGTAAAGTGGCTGTTCCACTGGATGTCATAAGGTGTATGCACCAATTTGTAAGTCGCTCTGGATAAGAGCGTCTGCTAAATGACTTAAATGTAAATGTAAATGTGTACGTTCCGTTACTGTGTGTGGTGTGTTACGGTAAGTAAACAGGAACCGCGGAATCCTTTGGTGGGTGGGCACAGACTGAACCTCGAGTCTAGTCCAGGCCTTCCTAAAGGTTTGCACGGCTCTCTCCGCTGCTCCGTTTGATGCCGGATGGTAAGGTGGTGAGATGTGCCTTACTCTGTTGTACTTGAGAAACATTTCAAAATTGTTTGACGTGAATGGAGGGCCATTGTCCGATACGAGCTCCTTGACTAGTCCAAAGGATGCAAACAGGTGTCTGAGAAGATTGATGGTCTTCTCAGCTGTGGTCAGTTGAGTAGGGAACACTTCCATCCACTTGGAATGGACATCAACGACAACAAGGAAATGTTGCTTGTCAATTTCGGCGTAATCCACATGGATGCGTTCCCAAGGTGTAGCAGCCCAGGACCATGGATGAAGAGGTGCAGCAGCAGGCTTGTTGCGAACAGCTTCACAAGGTGAGCAGTGGCCTACATGCTGTTGAATGTCCTGATCCAGTCCGGGCCACCACAGATAACTGCGAGCGAGTGCTTTCATTCGAGTGATCCCTGGATGTCCCTCATGCAGGTCAGATAGCAGTCTCCTCTGGAATTTGTGAGGTACCACCACCCTTGATCCCCACAGAACACACCCTTGATCAGTGAACAACTGGTCTTTCTTGTCGATGAATGGACGAAAGTTATCGTCATTTACGAAGGTTGGCCAACCGCCTAATGTTAAGTCCAAGACTTTGGAAAGCACTGGGTCTTTCCTTGTTTCCTCTGCCATGTCTGAAGCAGATATGGGCAGTTCGTCAATGAGAGAGATCTGGAAGACTGCTCTATCATCTTCACTGTCGGAGTCACTATTGCACGGTAGTCTCGATAGTACATCGGCATTTGCGTGATCACTGGATTGTCTGTACTCAATCTCGTAGTCGTAGGCTAACAATATCAGAGCCCAACTTTGCATTCGAAGTGCCGCAAGGGTTGGTATAGCTGATTTTGGTCCAAGGATGGCCAACAGAGGCTTGTGATCTGTTAGCAGTTGAAACTTCCTTCCGTAGAGGTATTTGTGAAACTTCTTCACTCAGAATATTATGCTCAGGGCATCCTTCTCAATTTGAGCATAATTTTTCTCACTTGGTGACAGAGTCTGTGATGCAAATGCAATAGGGTGTTCTTCACCTGACGGTAGAACATGTGAGATGACGGCTCCTACTCCGTATGGAGATGCATCACACGCGAGTCTCAGCTTCATCTCTGTGTTATAGTGGGCAAGCCACTTGCTCTTTAGCAGACGCTGTTTGCATGTCTTGAATGCTTCTTCGCATTGTGGGGACCAATTCCACTTTGTATCGGCCTGCAGCAGTTGGTGAAGCAGATGCAACAATGTGGACAAGTTTGCCACAAACTTTCCGTAATAGTTCAGGAGCCCCAAAAATGACCTCAGCTCTGAGATATTTGTGGGTGCTAGTGCGTTGACGATTGCTTCCACCTTGCTGTTGGTTGGGTGCAGGCCTTGTGCATCAATCTTGTATCCGAGATACTCCACTGAGTCCTGGAGGAACTCACACTTGCTGCATTTCATTCTCACTCCGTATTTCTCCAGTCTTGACATCACTTTGTCCAGCACTACAAGGTGCTCTCCAAAGGTTGGTGCTGACACGAGGATGTTGTCCATGAAGCACACAACATGGTCTATATCGTCCAAGATCTGATCCATTGTTTGTTGGAATATCGCTGGAGCTGTCGAGATTCCATAGGCCAAGCAATTGAATCTGAATAGCCCCTTGTGTGTATTGATGGTCAGATACTGTTCTGACTCCGGATCCAGCTTCAGTTGCCGATAAGCGAATGCCAGGTCCAGCTTACTGAAAACCTTCCCACCAGCTAGAGTGGCAAACAGATCTTCAGCGTTTGGTAGTGGATATTCCTCTGGTAGTATGCAGCGATTTACTGTGACCTTGTAGTCACCGCACATTCTGATGGTCTTGTCTTTCTTTGGGACTACAACAATCGGAGCGGCCCAGTCGCTCCTCGCTACTTTCGTGATTATGTTATTCTTCTGTAGGTGGTCCAGTTCCTTCTCTACTGCTTCCTTAAGAGCACAGGGAACTGGACGTGGTTTGCGAAAGATATGCTTGGTTCCTTCTTGCACTCTAACTTTTGCTGTGAAGTCTTGCATTTCACCGTAGCCATCTTTGAAAAGTTCTTTGTGCTTCTCCAGCATGTTAGTGAGTGTAGCCTGACTCACTGGTTTGTCATTTCTCAGACTGAAGATTTCTCCCCAGTTCAACTTGATCTTTTGTAGCCAGTTTCTTTCTAGCAAGGCTGATTTTTCTCCTTTAACAATGACAAGCGGTAGCGTCCACTCCTTCCCCTCATACCGGACTGGTACCTGGATCTGCCCTAACACAGGAATAGTGTCACCAGTGTATGAAGAAAGGCGGATGGACGCGGGCTGAAGAGGGCACTCTTTCAGTTTGTCTTTGTAGAGTCTCTCTGGAACCAGAGATACAGACGCTCCGGTGTCCAGCTGCATTTTAACTGGTTTTCCCGCTAACTCCATGTTGAGATAGATTCCATCTTTTAGTTGTTGAGCTGTGTACACTGTGAACAGTTCCACTACTGTTTCAGTTGTACCTTCCTCGTCTTGTGCTGTGTCTGACACTTTGTGCGCTCTTGCTGTGCGTTTTGAGGCCTTACACACTCTCTGTAAATGTCCAACCTTTCCACAATTGTGGCACTTTTCACTTTGGAATCGACATTCACTGTGCTGATGATTATCTCCCCCACATCTGTAGCAACTTGGCTTAGACCTTTGAGATGTGGGCTGCTTTGTTCTTGTGTAACCTTGAGGACGGGACTGGAAAAAGTGTGACTTTTGTGAGCTTTTTCCACCACGTGCATCACTGACCCTGTGAACACCTTTCTGATGTTCTGCATGTCCCGATAGCTCAATAGTATCCCTGTGGGCAAGCTCGAGTCCAAGTGCTATATCACAGGCTTTCTTAAAGGTCAGGTCCTTCTCTGACAGGAGCCTTCTGTGATATGCTTCACCTGTGAGACCACATACAAACTTGTCTCGGAGAGCATCGTCAAGAAATCGTGCAAACTCACATGTACTTGCCAGCCTTTTCAAAGCAAGGATGTAGTCAGCCACGGTTTCCCCTTGACTCGGGTGCCGTTGGTCAAATCTGAAACGTTCTGCAATGAGAATTGGCTTAGGCTTGAAATACCTTGAAAGAGTTTCAGTCAGTTCTGCATAGTTCAACTCCACTGCTTTCATTGGTTCAATGACACCTTTCAGCAATCCATACTCAGTTGGACCCAAAACACTGAGAAATACGTCTGCTTTCTTTCCATCTTTGATTTCATTTGCAGCCAGCCAACGCTCAAAACGCTCCAAATAGGAATCAAAATAGTCTTTTGTAGCCTCAAACTCTGGTACTCGACCAATGGTTGCCATTTTCACAGTTAATTGGTCAGTTTCCTTATTCCTTGTATTCCTTCATTTTCATCTAATTATTCACTTCAGAAGTTTCTGCAATTACTTCATTCACTGCAGTCATTTGTATTAATGTACACACCGTGTTACGTTCCTTCTTCCTTTTTATTTTCTTGCCAATATTTCTCCACTGAGATCGCCTAATTGCAATGGGTTCAATTAGTTTTTTTTATTTAACCACCAGAGGGCAGTGTCGCTACTCCAATAGTCTTGCTACTTGGCAGCTCCTGAATGCTGTACTAGCAGTGCTAGCAGTGGTTAGCCTTCTATACTGGCGAAAGAAAATAAAAAATAACTGACGAATTACATAATTATTTTGAGTTTCATTACTCACGCAACATTCTTCCCTTCAAGCAATGTCCGTTTATGTAGTTTAATCACCTCGTCGCCACTAATATTTGTGTTGTGGAGAAATGACCAGGCAGGAGACGGGAGTACAGTTAGTTTTCGTTTAGTCAAAACCCCTCGTGCTCTACAGTTCGCGGCACCCCAGTGCGCATGTGCATTTCCTATTAGGTGTAGTAACGTAACACTGCCGTAATGCATTACTGCTTAGTAACAGCACAGTAACTAATATAAACAGATGTAGATCCCAGATACTACAAAGTTCAAAGATGAAAAAGTCTGGAAGGAGGAGAGATGACTAGATACCGTTTTGTTTGGCTTAATTGTCGGAGTAGGGGACCTTGTGCATTTCAGGTAAAATAACTCAATGTTTATATCCCAGGACAAATTAACTAGCAACAGCAAGCTAGCTAAATAGGACAAATTAGCTAGCATGTGCAAGCTAGCTAGCTAGCTAGCTAGCTAGCTAGCTATATTGCCATACATGTGTAATGCCTTTTGACCTGACCCCAAATTAATGTAATTGGTTGAGAGTTTGTTTTGATATTTTAATCTGCGTGTCGTGATCACGTTTGGTGTGGGGGGACAAAATACATTTATGCACGATGGCGCATGCTCACGGTTTGGGTTCCGTGTAAGGCTGTTTAGACTAACTCCACCTTTTTGAGGTTAGGCATTAATGATGAATGGTTAAGGTAAGGGTTAAAGTTTGGGATAGGCTTGAAACAGAAAGCGTTACATGTTGTTTGATATAGAAACGGAATACAATCAATCTGACAAATTTAGCAAAAATGTAAGAATTTCACCTGTGAAAATAACCAGTAGCCTACTAACTCTAGAGACAAATTAATCAGGTTCAAATAATACTTAGCATTTCAAAATCTTTAATTTTTGTTAAAACAACTACACTCGTTCAATTAAATACAGTAAAAAATAAAATTTACAAAAATGTTTGAGAAAGAGATGGTGATATGTGCCATGAAGACTAACCTGCTTTTTTAAAATACTGAAAAAAATGATTAACAGACAGAATGCTACGTAAGTGATCTTTAAAAAGTAATCCTTCATCCCAAAAGACAAAACATCTACCCTGTGCTCTTCATCAACCACATTATAATTAACCATAAAAGTGCAATATCACAAATAAAAAAATGAACAAAAACAATTACTTTTCAATTCACACCTGTACAATCAGTGCAACAATTACAAATATTTCATAGATATGCCAGTGAATCTTGATAGTTTAAAAAGTGTCCAAAACACAACTTGAAGTCATTTCCCTGTCTTGGTGAGACATTTTGTAAACAGATTCAGACATTAGCTGTAATTTGGTTAATATGCTTCACATTTAAAAAATAAATAAAAAATCATGAAGAATATTGCATCAATACGATCAGCATCCCAACAATGCACACTGAAAGTTAACTTTAGTCTCTACACTAATCATAAGATAATAAATAAAAGATTTGTTTAAATATACATTGCCATGTAAAAATTAGACCAAATACACCCAGACAATAGGGAGTGATTTAGACTTTTTTTAGCAGCATATTTGGTGCTCTCCATTAAGAGAAAATACACCTTTTATTAATCAGAATTCCAAAGTGAAAAACCAAATTGTGGCTTAATTATTATAAAGTGGCAGCTCTTTCTTTAGTATGTTAATGTAACCATAATGTGGTTAAAACTTGTTAGTGCATAAACATATCAACAGGGGGATTCCCCTTGGCACAGACCAAATTGGACAGGTGGAGAATGCATGTTTGACTGAGTGCTGACCACACCTCACATACCCAATCATGAGGGCGTTCTACACAAGGTTGTTATTCCCTATAGTTTGGTTGACCTGCCTTCTCAATTCCCCAATAACACTTTGTGTGGCAGTGAGTGACCCCAACCAGCAGGGTCTCTCTACATTGCCAGCTCTTCTCCGAAATCTCATCTCTCCATTCATGTCCCCATTCATCCCTCTCTCAGTAGCAGCCATCTCTCCAGCTCCCGTCTCGTAGGGCACTCAGGGTGGACAAGCTCTTAGGAGGCGTCAATAAACTGGGGAAAAGATCAGATTGAGATAAAATAGGAAATTACGATCCCAGACAACAATAACCTAGTTTTGAGCTTGTTGGCGCCACCTTAGTGTCCTACAGTACCCTACCTGCGTGTGGGTTGGGCGATCTTGCTTCGAGGGGTGGAGCTGGTCCCAATAAAGGAGGCCGGGCGGGGCAGGCTGCTCCGGGGGGGTGTAGGAGTGCCCCCAACCCCCACAGCTGGTTTACTGGGGAGGGGGATCCCACTCAGGGACTGCAAACTGGTGGAGGTCGGCATGGTAACTGGCCCTTTCACAGTGGGGCTGACGTAGGCTGTGGCTTTGAGGGGTTGCCGTGACAACGACTGGAAGTTCCCCACACTCTGGACTCTGTTCTGCAACTGACCGGGTGAAGGGACTAGTGGGGAGAAGGTTGACAATAGATCATCATATACAGATTAATGGATTGATATAATAATATTCATGTTTTCCTCAGATGTACTGTATAATGTATGGACTACCTACTTAGAATGATCATTTTCAATTTGATTAATTCTGGAAAGTCATTCAAGCCCTGCAGTTTTATAGTATGTGTATGGTCAGAGCTAAAACAAAGAAGAAGACGGTATCTCACTGGAGGACTGTAGCCTGCTGGCCAGCCCATTGGACGAGTCGAAGCTCAGACTGTTCCGAAGGGTGGAAGGAGAGACGATGTGATTGGCTGGGCTCAGTGGGCTAGGCACACTGGGAGCCCTGAACAGGTTGGGCATGCTCCTCCGCAGCTTATCTAAATAGAATGTACACACACACACACACACACACACACACACACACACACACACACAAATTCCTGTATTAATTCAAGGCCACAGATCAAGAAGAGTTTATCATCTCAGATTCTCCATAGAGCCCTCTTCAAGAGGAATATAAGTGCCACTCACTAGTCTCTCTTGAAGAACACCAGTGTTGAAGCCCCAAAGAGAAACATCTCCTGTAATCTCACCACCCTCTATTCAGTGTCCCTCTCCGGTTCAGCTCCCAGAACAGAAACAGAATAGCCTCCAAGAGCTTACGGATCAGTCAGTGTCTCAAGAGGCTTACAGTGAGCACATCCCTGGTAGTCTGCCAGTACAGTCAACAGGCTAGGGAAATACCTACGGTAGTAACTAACGAGTGGGTGACCTTAAAATGACCTCTTCCTCCATTAACATAAACAATGACAAGTTGAAAACAAACCTAGAAATAGATTAGTATAACTATTTCATAAAAGGGCCATCGTGTCGTGTGTCAGTTATTTTGTAGCCTAATATTATACTTGGTTGTTATGCAAATGTGCCATCAAGACAACACAAAAAGGCTTGTTTGAAAAATGGACTCATATCCATCTGCATTCCATATGTGATCCCCAAAATAGATAGCGAACATAAACTCACGTAAAAACAAACTCAAATTATTCGAGGAGAGTCTTGCAAAGCAAGAATTCTTATTAGTGTGAGATTACATACATTTAAGCAGAGGGCCAGGGTTGAGTCCAATAGACAACGAACAGGAGAACACTGTCCAAGAAAAACATTTGTCATAACATTATTTTCATTTTTTTAATCTCTCATTTTCTCTAATGGACGCAACCCAAGTACCAGGCCTGCTCACCTGATCCAGGCCTGAAGCCCTGTTGTTCGGGTGTGTAGGTGCTGAGTGTGGGGCTGGCCAGGGGTGGGGGCTGATAGGAGAATCCTCCGGAGGGGTACTGAGGAGTGGAGGGGCTGGTTGTGCTCCTCCTCCAGTCCCGTATGCTGGAGAAGGTGTGGGAGTGGGAGAGGCCGCGCTGCAGGGTGGGTCCCACACGGGTCAGACGGGGCTGGGGAGGAGGTAGCTGCCCGTACTCTTCCTCATCCTCTTCCTCCTCCAGGTCGGCCTCGCCGTTGTGCTGAAGGGAGAGGAAGGAGAAGCTGGCGCTGCGGCGGTTGATGGAGGTGGTGGCGTAGTCCTGACGAAGACCTGAAGGAGGGGGAAATACGGACAAGCGCAAACACACAAACACGCACACGCACACAATCAGTCGTCACCTTCTGCGCCTGAGGTTAAGGTTAATAAAGCCTGGATGAAGCCTGAGGTCTTGTATCACAGGTTACAGTGTTAGAAGGGAGAGAAGGACAGAGAGGAACAATAAAGGGCAAGAATATGGCCAGGAATCCAAGACCACTTGAACTGACCAGGAACAACTCTGGGCCCTACCTTTAACCTTGGGGCCTAGAGTTATTCCCTTTCAGGTCACCTGCTCAATAGTTAATAATAGTTCTGATTTATAAAGCATTTTCCACACTTTTACATAGAAAGGGGGAAAACTCACCTCTTACTATGTAAAACAATATATAGTCAACTATGTGACAACACCAAAACAGTTTTTAATAAAGGGTGAGGGACTCACTGTCCTCCTGCAGACGAGCCATGACCTGGACATCAACAAGGTCCTGCAGTTTGTATCCCTGCGTGATGGAGTCATCCTCCAGCTCTGAGGCACTGAGCTCACTGTCCATGGAAGACTGGGGGCTGAGGAGGAACCGGCGGAGGCTGCGGCCTTCGGCACACAGCAACAAGAGTTCAAAGGTCAGATTAGACAAGTTACATTGCAGACATTTTACATTAACAATGAACACAAAGAATACTGACCAGATGAAAAGCAAGATTAGTTTAGATAGAGGCACACTGGCAGCAAAAAAAACATCACTCTCCCTTTAAGAAACATTGCAGAGTCACTGTTAGTAGGGAGGCCACGTCATGGAATTGTGCCTTTGGTGATAGAAGCACCACAAATCACAGACAAAGCTAGAAAAGGCCATATTGTGTTTATGGCCACTAAGCCCCCATGGCCATTTTCCATTATGGCCGCTGACCAGGCCCCACAGGCTCGACCTAGCTGTGTGACATGTGGCGCTTCCATCACCAAAGGGACTATTCCACTCAAGTGAGGAATAGTGAGGAACGTCACATGGCAAACACCTGAAGCAGCAGAAACTGAACACACACTGAAACACTCCTTCTCTTGCCGTGACAAATGATGAATGATGACCTTCGGGGCCTCTCAATAGTCTATAGTGGCTTCCTCTCCTCTTGTGTCCACCTCTGTTCAGATCTGACAAGACAGCCAGTAGGTGAAACTCAAGGTATTTCACCAGTCCATATGTCTAACATCAGCAGGAACGAAGGAGAGGAGACAAGGAGAGGAAGCTGTTTCAAACAGACTATTGAGACGCAAACCTTGACATGACAGAGAGACTGAGACAACGTGGGCCAGCGGGGGAGCGAGCGAGGCTTACTGCGATTGGCTGGGAGGAATGTGGGAATTCTCTCAGCCGTCCCTACAGGAGTCAGGGACAGGTGGAGGAGAGGATGGAGGGGTGAGGAGAATGAAGCTGATGGAGGGAGAAAGAAAGGGAGGGGACAGAGACAGGATAAGGGGGAGAGAGAGAGAATCATGGAGAGTTGTTTCAATGGAGAAAAAAATATAAATATTCCAATGAAGAGACTGTGGTATTTTTTTCAATTGTGAAATTCCATGTTTAAGAAGTAATCATGGATGGAGTAACCCTCATGTCTAAGAACCAGGGGTTTTCCTCACCTGGTGAACTGATCAGGAGTGTTGAGTTTCTGCTCAACAAGGCCCAGGATTTTTCTGCTCAATATGGACCTGATTCTACTCAATAGGGCACAGAGGTTTCCTGCTCAATAGGGACAAGAGTTTCTCCTGATCAGGTTGCAAGGTTGAAAAACCTCTAGTTCAACTAATGTCATATGGTAATATTACGGTAACATTATGGCAATATGTACCCATGTCACATAGTAATCTGTGTGTGTATTTACCAGGTCTGTCAGCGGGCGGAGGGGTGGGGCAGGACCTGGAGAACGAGGCACTGAGGGGGGACACTCCAGCTACACGTCTCAGGGGGAGGGCAGGGGAAGAGTGGCTGGAGAAGACCCCCCGCCACCTATGGACTACGGAGGTAGGAGGAGGGAGGGAGGGGAAAAGGCAATGTCATACTCTATCGGACCCCAAAAACACACACAGCTGTCAGTGCTTTCCGGGCCCCTCACAAGGAACAGAGGTCAGCAGTGTGAAGCGGTTGTTTACCTCACACCCAGCGCGTCACATTGCTGTGACAGTCACAGAACCACTATTCAGTAGCAGCCAGGGAACACATCTGCTGTCCAATGCACAGGAGACAAAGCTGCATTCACAACCTCACACACACACTGCTCAACACACCCATTCAGCACGGGCCAGAACCAGGGACGGAGCAGCGACCACACACTCCATCTGATATATATTCAGAGGAGACCTACATTAATGAACATTCGCTAAGCAAATATCCCAGCAATCTATCGAGAGGAGATGTGGTGGATCAAAAGAACAAAGAGAGAGAAGAATGAATAATAAATGTTGCAGAGCTGAGAAAGCAAATCATCTCTCTCTCTGTGTGGTGGTTCGACTGTGAGCTGTTCAACACAGCGCTGCATATATCCCTGCACCAGATAGAGTGGGGTTATGTTATACCTGTCACTGAGAATATAAACCACTTAGGAGCGTCGAGGCGAGGTGCCTTTCATGTAAACACGGTAACCATGGTTACCCCTCTGGTTGCCGAGGGAGGCCCTGTGAACGTAGCAACAGGCAGATAGTAGGTCAAGTGTGAAAGCAGTGGAAGGCTTTTCCTGCAGTTACAGCTACTGTGGAATTAATATACGGGCATCTAGTATAGATCCTTACAGCAATATATTGTAGTAAAATAAAGGTAACTGCCAAAATAAAGGAAACACTAGTATGAGGGATAAAAGTACATTTTATAAGTATTACACTTTATGTTGTTGTTCCATTTATTTTGGCGGTTACCTGTATTGTACTGATGAAATGGTGGCAGGTAGCCTAGTGTTTAGAGCGTTGGACTAGTAATCGAAAGGTTGCTAGATCGAATCCCAGAGCTGACAAGGTAAAAATCTGTTGTTCTGCCCCTGAACAAGGCAGTTAACTTCTATGTTGTTGTAATATCCCCAATGGACCTGGTTGTTTCCAGTCACTTCTATGTTGTAATATCCCCAATGGACCTGGTTGTTTCCAGTCACTTCTATGTTGTAATATCCCCAATGGACCTGGTTGTTTCCAGTCACTTCTATGTTGTAATATCCCCAATGAACCTGGTTGTTTCCAGTCACTTCTATGTTGTAATATCCCCAATGGACCTGGTTGTTTCCAGTCACTTCTATGTTGTAATATCCCCAATGAACCTGGTTGTTTCCAGTCACTTCTATGTTGTAATATCCCCAATGGACCTGGTTGTTTCCAGTCACTTCTATGTTGTAATATCCCCAATGGACCTGGTTGTTTCCAGTCACTTCTATGTTGTAATATCCCCAAACGGACCTGGTTGTTTCCAGTCACTTCTATGTTGTAATATCCCCAATGGACCTGGTTGTTTCCAGTCACTTCTATGTTGTAATATCCCCAAACGGACCTGGTTGTTTCCAGTCACTTCTATGTTGTTGTAATATCCCAAACGGACCTGGTTGTTTCCAGTCACTTCTATGTTGTTGTAATATCCCAAACGGACCTGGTTGTTTCTAACTTCTATGTTGTTGTAATATCCCAAACGGACCTGGTTGTTTCCAGTAACTTCTATGTTGTTGTAATATCCTGGTTGTTTCCAGTCACTTCTATGTTGTAATATCCCAAACGGACCTGGTTGTTTCCAGTCACTTCTATGTTGAATATCCCAAACGGACCTGGTTGTTTCCAGTCACTTCTATGTTGTTGTAATATCCCCAAACGGACCTGGTTGTTTCCAGTCACTTCTATGTTGTTGTAATATCCCAAACGGACCTGGTTGTTTCCAGTCACTTCTATGTTGTTGTAATATCCCAAACGGACCTGGTTGTTTCCAGTCACTTCTATGTTGTTGTAATATCCCCAAACGGACCTGGTTGTTTCCAGTCACTTCTATGTTGTTGTAATATCCCAAACGGACCTGGTTGTTTCCAGTCACTTCTATGTTGTTGTAATATCCCAAACGGACCTGGTTGTTTCCAGTCACTTCTATGTTGTTGTAATATCCCAAACGGACCTGGTTGTTTCCAGTCACTTCTATGTTGTTGTAATATCCCCAAACGGACCTGGTTGTTTCCAGTCACTTCTATGTTGTTGTAATATCCCAAACGGACCTGGTTGTTTCCAGTAACTTCTATGTTGTTGTAATATCCCCAAACGGACCTGGTTGTTTCCAGTAACTTCTATGTTGTTGTAATATCCCCAAACGGACCTGGTTGTTTCCAGTCACTTCTATGTTGTTGTAATATCCCCAAACGGACCTGGTTGTTTCCAGTAACTTCTATGTTGTTGTAATATCCCCAAACGGACCTGGTTGTTTCCAGTCACTTCTATGTTGTTGTAATATCCCAAACGGACCTGGTTGTTTCCAGTAACTTCTATGTTGTTGTAATATCCCCAAACGGACCTGGTTGTTTCCAGTCACTTCTATGTTGTTGTAATATCCCAAACGGACCTGGTTGTTTCCAGTCACTTCTATGGACCCCAAACGGACCTGGTTGTTTCCAGTCACTTCTATGTTGTTGTAATATCCCAAACGGACCTGGTTGTTTCCAGTCACTTCTATGTTGTTGTAATATCCCCAAACGGACCTGGTTGTTTCCAGTCACTTCTATGTTGTTGTAATATCCCAAACGGACCTGGTTGTTTCCAGTCACTTCTATGTTGTTGTAATATCCCAAACGGACCTGGTTGTTTCCAGTAACTTCTATGTTGTTGTAATATCCCAAACGGACCTGGTTGTTTCCAGTAACTTCTATGTTGTTGTAATATCCCCAAACGGACCTGGTTGTTTCCAGTAACTTCTATGTTGTTGTAATATCCCCAAATGGACCTGGTTGTTTCCAGTAACTTCTATGTTGTTGTAATATCCCCAAACGGACCTGGTTGTTTCCAGTAACTTCTATGTTGTTGTAATATCCCCAAATGGACCTGGTTGTTTCCAGTAACTTCTATGTTGTTGTAATATCAGCAAACGGACCTGGTTGTTTCCAGTAACTTCTATGTTGTTGTAATATCCCCAAACGGACCTGGTTGTTTCCAGTAACTTCTATGTTGTTGTAATATCCCCAAATGGACCTGGTTGTTTCCAGTAACTTCTATGTTGTTGTAATATCAGCAAACGGACCTGGTTGTTTCCAGTAACTTCTATGTTGTTGTAATATCCCCAAACGGACCTGGTTGTTTCCAGTAACTTCTATGTTGTTGTAATATCCCCAAATGGACCTGGTTGTTTCCAGTAACTTCTATGTTGTTGTAATATCCCCAAACGGACCTGGTTGTTTCCAGTAACTTCTATGTTGTTGTAATATCCCCAAATGGACCTGGTTGTTTCCAGTAACTTCTATGTTGTTGTAATATCAGCAAACGGACCTGATTTGCTGTTCCTTGGCCGTCATTGGAAATAATAATGTTTCCTAACTGACTTGTCTGGTTAAATAAATAAAATGGCAGCTTCACTGATGCAACGATAAGCTGTTGCATGACAAGTGTATAATATGAACGCCAAGTTAAATTGGATTTAATGTGCAAAAACAAGACACTTTTCAATTATACAATAGTAAAAGGAAATGCAATTAAGCTGACGTGTGTGTTTACTCTAAGTTGTTGAAAGTGACGCACACAGACAGTTGCGGCCAGTGCTTCACCTCTCATTAAGAGCTTAGAGGACTAGAGCAGTATTAATACAGTACCTTCAGCGCAGACCGTGGGAGACGTCACATTTATTCACTGTTTCACACCACAGCTTCCTCTCAGACATGAACCCAAGGTCCACTCTCTCAGTGGTCATTAGACACCATGGAATGTCTCAGGAGTAGAGGCATTAACCCTGACGTTACCGCTAAATTCCCAGAGTTGGCCACTCACACCTTCACTTCAGGGCCTCTCATTGGACCCGGTCACCTCTCTACTGCAACCCTTCTTCAGGTAGATGCTGTGAATTAGAATGTGATCTCCATCACCGAACCAGGTGAAATGAACGCGCTCACTGTCATAACCATAGTGCGAATGTGTGGGTCTGTAGGTTGGTATACGGCTGTCTTTTCAGGAGTGACTCCGCTTGTGCGTGACCACCGTGTGTAGCTTAATGGCGCCGGTCGTGTGCGTAGTTTAATGATTACAGCACTGTGTGTAGTTTAATGTAGCCAGTACTGTGTGTAGTTTGATGTAGCCAGTACTGTGTGTAGTTTGATGTAGCCAGTACTGTGTGTAGTTTGATGTAGCCAGTACTGTGTGTAGTTTGATGTAGCCAGTGTTGTGTGTGTGTACTGACTGTCTGGCAAGGTGCTGTACTTTTATCTCAGAGTCCAAAATAGTCTGGAGTTGGCTGGTTACATAATTCTGAGACTTGAGGACCTGTTTCACACTGAGCTCAAGGCATCACAGTGCCCCCCCCCACCTCCATGTACCCACACACACAGTAAAGTAGAATCATAACCATCTGTTGAAAGAAAGTCTTTGAAAACAAAACATTTCGTCAGGTTGATAGAAATCTATGGTCTATTATATAGCCATCCATCTATCCACCCTTTTCGGTCCCTAGTTTCCACCCCTCCTCATACCTTGGTCCAACCTGAGGCACAGTGAGCGGGCCGACTCCACCTCTGTTCTGGGGCTGTCCAGGACCTGTCTGCTCCACTGGAGGGGGGTAACAGGGCTCTCCCCCCACAGCCGGGCCTTGGCTGACACATACAGCCTGCAGGGAAGACAGGATGAGAGCCAGAAGAGGAGGAATTATGAGGATTTTACTGCCCTATATTCCCAAAATCAACCCTTATGGGCCTACAGGGAAGACTGGTTTCAGATCAGGGATACGTTTTCCAGTTTTACTATGATCCCAAAAATGTACATCAAGCCACAACCTCACTAAGGACCTGAGAATATAATCATATTGATTGTAGCCAACAAATGCAAAACGGTGGCGCACAGTGTGGAGCAGCCAATTCTGACTGCAGTCCAAAATTGGTTTTGGGCACTATAATGGATTTGACCTAATACAGAATGAGTCAGAAGTATTATGTCATCCTTAATCAGCGGGTATTCTTATGCATTCGTTTTACCACTAAAATTATAGCACTTCTTGAGTCCAGTCGTCCACCCCCAAGTCGACATGTCTCAGACTGATGCGGTCTAGCCTCCATTTCAACAGGCACATTTTCACAGAGCACAGCGGCCGTCTGCTCAATCATAACCGTTGACTATGATAACTGCAACACATCGATGTTGTGTTTGTTAAAGAAAAATCGAATGACATTGGAACAAGTGTCAGCTCCATCTTTCTGTCCAATTTGTTCCCGAAGGTGTGGCTTTGTTGTCGTATATCATTCCTACTAGGATTCGAGTCTCATTTGCATGTACAGCATTATATTCCAAAGGCCTACGCCTACCAGAGTAAGTCACATATCCTATAAAATAAACAGAACACTGCATCACCGTCGTATATGACAGATAAATTGCCATATGCAAATAAGGACTGCAAGTTTCAAAGACATCTGTCAGATTAAATTTGCCACCTCTCAACTACATTATACAAACCATTGGATATTGTGAAATAGTTACCAGGTAGCTTCAGAGTCCTCTTGAGAGAATACAGCATCTAGGTCCAGAATGTCCACCTCATCCAGAACCGTACGTTCCATATAATCAGCCTCGTTGTCGAGAGCAGTATCAACATAATGCGAATGTAAATATTCGAACGGTTCGTCCAACGGGAAAAATGACTCCAAGGAAGACTGGCACAGTAGCGTCGGTAACGGGCTTGGTATGCAGTAGCTCCCGGCCATGTAGGCCGGGGAGGGAGGTAGAATGTGGGGGCTGCCAGTGCAGCCGTTCGCCCGCGTCCTCAATTGCTCATTTTGCCGCTCCAATTTCCGAACCAGCTCTTGGAGCTTTTTCACCTCCAGTTCGGGGTTCGCGGCATTGCTGTTGCCGTTGACATCCGTCATTATCTGGGAGTTCATCACTGCTGCATCCATTGGATGGAAAAGTACAAATACCCGATATATTTTTTATTAAATGGTGGACGGGGTAAACTACACTCAGTCTCAGCTCACCCGTTGCCCACACTGTGATTTGGGTATGGGTTGTATCTTGCTTGCTCTAATGTCCATCAGGACTAGAGCTTTCAGATGCCGCCCAATGAGGGATGGTGGCGTGCTACAGACTGTCTCCACCCCCAGCGTGCTGAGTCCAACGCGGGAACTGTTGCCTAATTAGTGATTTCAGGACAGGTGCGTGCAAGCGTTCTCTCCTCAAACGTGTGACATTGCTCTTGATAAGTATCCGTAAAGAAAGTGCAACATTTTTGTTTCAAATATGTTTATTAAAACAGAGAATGAGAGATTAGGTCCAAAGTGAAAATATATTTTTTTTATAGCCTACCTTTTGATAACACAAGATATTGGCTAAACCATTTATATTTTATCTACAGGCATATACAGTTGACTTCATTGATATACACAAAGATCTATTGAATTGAATAATAATTTCACCAGCCACTGTACATATTCTACAACCGCATGCTCAGAGCGCCCATGCATCTTGAACACTTCCCTGGTTAAACCAGGGCATTTTATGCGCATTTATCGCCCTCCTGTGGTGTAAATTGAGACGGCATATGATGGAACTGTGGTGACTTTATCCAATTTAACGCAGGAGTGAAAGTTCTGAAGGTACGAAATATAAAAACAGAATCTGCACCGCAGGTTTCAGCACCATGGACAGCGACTAAGGTAGAATCCCCAACGTGGACTTTCAGCACCCCATGACAGTGGACAGCGCCTGGTTAAAGTGCAGCTTTAACGTTACCGGCCATTTATTTTTTATATGGAATAAAAACAGCATATTACAGCAAGGTATGTGAAAAACAACATTTTATTTTCAATATACAGACAAAGACAATGGACAGGTGTGTTGCCAGAGATGGCCCTCTGGTGGCAGAAAAAAAACATTACAGCCTATATGGAGTAAGGTATCCTGCCCTCACATGGACAGAACCCCTTTGAATTTGTACATGCATTTGAGTCATGTACTTGGTGGCTATTTCCAGATCTAAAACACATTTAGGGGACATATAAAAGGCTACAATAGGGGTTGGATGAACAATTTGTCCACTTACTAATTAATAGCAGTTCTGATCTCAGAGGAAGATAATGATGAATATGCTGCTGTGATTTCCCTGTGTCCAGTTCTATTCTGTCCTCCACCTCAGCGTTTCTTCCAGGTGAACTTCCTCCTCGCTCCCTCCTGGCCCGGCTTCTTCCTCTCCTTAATTCTAGGGTCAGGGGTCAGCAGCCCAGCTGAGAGGGAGGCAGAGATGCAGGTCAAAGGTCAAACCAAAAATAGTACAATACATCAACGACAAAGCAACAGAGGAACAGCGACCAGTGTTGTTCATTTGATGTCAATTAAAACGGTCCTTCCCTCAACACATAGCAAAGCTGCAGGCTAAAGTTAAATCTACACTTGGTTTCCTCTATCGTACTCGCTCCTCTTTCACCCCAGCTGCCAGACTAACCCTGATTCAGATGACCATCCTATCCAAGCTAGATTACGGAGATGTAATTTATAGATCGGCAGGTAAGGGTGCTCTCGAGCGGATAGATGTTCTTTACCATTCGGCCATCAGATTTGCCACCAACGCTCCTTACAGGACACATCACTGCACTCTATACTCCTCTGTAAACTGGTCATCTCTGTATATCCGTCACAAGACACACAACACTGGTTGATGTTTATTTATAAAACCCTCTTAAGCCTCACTCCCCCTATCTGAGATATCTACTGCAGCCCTCATCCTCCACATACAACACCCGTTCTGATAAGTCACATTCTGTTAAAGGTCCACAAAGCACACGCATCCCTGGGTCGCTCCTCTTTTCAGTTCGCTGCAGCTAGCGACTGGAACTAGCTGCAACAAACACTCAAACTGGACAGTTTTATCTCAATCTCTTCATTTAAAGACTCAATCATGGACACTCTTACTGACAATTGTGGCTGTTTTGAGTGATGTATTGTTGTCTCTACCTTCTTGAACTTTGTGCTGTTGTCTGTACCCAATAATGTTTGTACCATGTTTTGTGATGCCACCATGTTCTGTTGCTACCATGTTGTTGTCATGTTGTGTTGCTGCCATGCTGTGTTGTCATGTGTTGCTGCCATGCTGTGTTGTCATGTGTTGCTGCCATGCTGTGTTGTCATGTGTTGCTGCCATGCTGTGTTGTCATGTGTTGCTGCCATGCTGTGTTGTCATGTGTTGCTGCCATGCTGTGTTGTCATGTTGTGTTGCTGCCATGCTGTGTTGTCATGTTGTGTTGCTGCCATGCTGTGTTGTCATGTTGTGTTGCTGCCATGCTGTGTTGTCATGTTGTGTTGCTGCCATGCTGTGTTGTCATGTTGTGTTGCTGCCATGCTGTGTTGTCATGTTGTGTTGCTGCCATGCTGTGTTGTCATGTTGTGTTGCTGCCATGCTGTGTTGTCATGTTGTGTTGCTGCCATGCTGTGTTGTCATGTGTTGCTGCCATGCTGTGTTGCTGCCATGCTGTGTTGCTGCCATGCTGTGTTGTTGCCATGCTGTGTTGTCATGTGTTGCTGCCATGCTGTGTTGTCATGTGTTGCTGCCATGCTGTGTTGTCATGTGTTGCTGCCATGCTGTGTTGTCATGTGTTGCTGCCATGCTGTGTCGATGCTGTTTGCTGCCATGCTGTGTTGTTGCCATCTGTGTTGTGATGTGTTTTTGTCTTAGATTTTGTCATGTTTAATGCTGCCATGCTGTGTTGTTGTGTTGCTTGTAAATAAGAATTTGTTGTGTTGCTGCCATGCCTAGTTAAATAAAGGTTCAATAAAAATTGCTACCATGCTGATTATGTTGTGTTGCTGCCATGCTGTGTTGTTTTGTGTTGCTGCCATGCTGTGTTGTCATGTTGTCTGCCATGCTGTTTGTCATGACAGGAAGCTGCCATGCTGTGTTGTCATGTTGTGTTGCTGCCATGCTGTGTTGTCATGTTGTGTTGCTGCCATGCTGTGTTGTCATGTTGTGTTGCTGCCATGCTGTGTTGTCATGTTGTGTTGCTGCCATGCTGTGTTGTCATGTTGTGTTGCTGCCATGCTGTGTTGTCATGTTGTGTTGCTGCCATGCTGTGTTGTCATGTTGTGTTGCTGCCATGCTGTGTTGTCATGTTGTGTTGCTGCCATGCTGTGTGGAGGAAGCTGGATGCTGTGTTGTCATGTTGTGTTGCTGCCATGCTGTGTTGTCATGTTGTGTTGCTGCCATGCTGTGTTGTCATGTTGTGTTGCTGCCATGCTGTGTTGTCATGTTGTGTTGCTGCCATGCTGTGTTGTCATGTTGTGTTGCTGCCATGCTGTGTTGTCATGTTGTGTTGCTGCCATGCTGTGTTGTCATGTTGTGTTGCTGCCATGCTGTGTTGTCATGTTGTGTTGCTGCCATGCTGTGTTGTCATGTTGTGTTGCTGCCATGCTGTGTTGTCATGTTGTGTTGCTGCCATGCTGTGTTGTCATGTTGTGTTGCTGCCATGCTGTGTTGTCATGTTGTGTTGCTGCCATGCTGTGTTGTCATGTTGTGTTGCTGCCATGCTGTGTTGTCATGTTGTGTTGCTGCCATGCTGTGTTGTCATGTTGTGTTGCTGCCATGCTGTGTTGTCATGTTGTGTTGCTGCCATGCTGTGAGGTCATTGCTGTTGAGTTGCTGCCATGCTGTGTTGTCATGTTGTGTTGCTGCCATGCTGTGTTGTCATGTTGTGTTGCTGCCATGCTGTGTTGTCATGTTGTGTTGCTGCCATGCTGTGTTGTCATGTTGTGTTGCTGCCATGCTGTGTTGTCATGTTGTGTTGCTGCCATGCTGTGTTGTCATGTTGTGTTGCTGCCATGCTGTGTTGTCATGTTGTGTTGCTGCCATGCTGTGTTGTCATGTTGTGTTGCTGCCATGCTGTGTTGTCATGTTGTGTTGCTGCCATGCTGTGTTGTCATGTTGTGTTGCTGCCATGCTGTGTTGTCATGTTGTGTTGCTGCCATGCTGTGTTGTCATGTTGTGTTGCTGCCATGCTGTGTTGTCATGTTGTGTTGCTGCCATGCTGTGTTGTCATGTTGTGTTGCTGCCATGCTGTGTTGTCATGTTGTGTTGCTGCCATGCTGTGTTGTCATGTTGTGTTGCTGCCATGCCATGCTGTGTTGTCATGTTGTGTTGCTGCCATGCTGTGTTGTCATGTTGTGTTGCTGCCATGCTGTGTTGTCATGTTGTGTTGCTGCCATGCTGTGTTGTCATGTTGTGTTGCTGCCATGCTGTGTTGTCATGTTGTGTTGCTGCCATGCTGTGTTGTCATGTTGTGTTGCTGCCATGCTGTGTTGTCATGTTGGAGCTGCCATGCTGTGTTGTCATGTGTTGCTGCCATGCTGTGTTGTCATGTGTTGCTGCCATGCTGTGTTGTCATGTTGCTGCCATGCTGTGTTGTCATGTGTTGCTGCCATGCTGTGTTGTCATGTGTTGCTGCCATGCTGTGTTGTCATGTGTTGCTGCCATGCTGTGTTGTCATGTGTTGCTGCCATGCTGTGTTGTCATGTGAGGCTGCCATGCTGTGTTGTCATGTGTTGCTGCCATGCTGTGTTGTCATGTGTTGCTGCCATGCTGTGTTGTCATGTGATTGCTGTGTTGTCATGTGTTTGCTGCCATGCTGTGTTGTCATGTGTTGCTGCCATGCTGTGTTGTCATGTGTTGCTGCCATGCTGTGTTGTCATGTGTTGCTGCCATGCTGTGTTGTCATGTGTTGCTGCCATGCTGTGTTGTCATGTTTGCTGCCATGCTGTGTTGTCATGTGTTGCTGCCATGGATGTGTTGTCATGTGTTGGCCATGCTGTGTTGTCATGTTGCTGCCATGCTGTGTTGTCATGTGTTGCTGCCATGCTGTGTTGTCATGTGTTGCTGCCATGCTGTGTTGTCATGTGTTGCTGCCATGCTGTGTTGTCATGTGTTGCTGCCATGCTGTGTTGTCATGTGTTGCTGCCATGCTATGTCGATGTTTTAGGTCTCTCTTTATGTAGTGTTGTGGTGTCGCTCTTGTCGTGATGTGTGTTTTGTCTTAGATTTTGACATGTTTAATCCAAGCCCCCGTCCCCACAGGAGCCTTTTGCCTTTTGGTAGGTCGTCATTGTAAATAAGAATTCGTTCTTAACTGACTTGCCTAGTTAAATAAAGGTTCAATAAAAAATACAAAAAATACAAAAAAGATAAAAAGCTTTCTGAAGGATGTGTGTGTGTTTGTAGTACCACTACCAACCTTGTCTCATGGTCTCCACCTGTTCCTCAGACAGGAAGCTCAGCATGGCGCGGGAGATGGCAAGGCGTAGCGCCCCCGCCTGGCTGGAATGGCCCCCGCCACTCACACTACACTGCATGTCAAACCTCCCCAGCACCCCCATAAAGTGGAGGGGGAACATCAACTGCTCTCTGTCAGGGGGAGAGGAGAGGGATGGAGAGAAGGGAGGAGAGGAGAGGGATGGAGAGAAGGGAGGAGAGGGATGGAGGGAGGGAGGGAGGAGGGGATGGGGAGAGGAGGGATGGAGGAGGGAAGAGGGATGAGAGGGAGAGAGGGAGAGAGAGGGAGGAGAGGGAGAGGAGGATGAGGGATGAGAGGAGGGAGGAGAGGGATGGAGAGGGAGGGAGGAGAGGGATGGGGAGAAGAGGGATAGAGAGAAGGGAGGAGAGGGATAGAGAGAAGGGAGGAGAGGGATGGGGAGAAGGGAGGAGAGGGATGGGGAGAAGGGAGGAGAGGGATGGGGAGAAGGGAGGAGAGGGATGGGGAGAAGGGAGGAGAGGGATGGGTAGAAGGGAGGAGAGGGAAGAGGTGGAGAGGTGGGAGGAGAGGGATGGAGAGGGGGGAGGAGAGGGATGGGGAGAAGGGAGGAGAGGGATGGGGAGAAGGGAGGAGAGGGATGGAGAGAAGGGAGGAGAGGGATGGGGAGAAGGGAGGAGAGGGATAGAGAGAAGGGAGGAGAGGGATAGAGAGAAGGGAGAAGAGGGATAGAGAGAAGGGAGGAGAGGGATAGAGAGAAGGGAGGAGAGGGATAGAGAGAAGGGAGGAGAGGGATAGAGAGAAGGGAGGAGAGGGATGGGGAGAAGGGAGGAGAGGGATGGGGAGAAGGGAGAAGAGGGATAGAGAGAAGGGAGGAGAGGGATAGAGAGAAGGGAGGAGAGGGATAGAGAGAAGGGAGGAGAGGGATAGAGAGAAGGGAGGAGAGGGATGGGGAGAAGGGAGGAGAGGGATGGGTAGAAGGGAGGAGAGGGATGGGTAGAAGGGAGGAGAGGGATGGGTAGAAGGGAGGAGAGGGATGGGGAGAAGGGAGGAGAGGGATAGAGAGAAGGGAGGAGAGGGATGGGGAGAAGGGAGGAGAGGGATAGAGAGAAGGGAGGAGAGGGATAGAGAGGAGGGAGGAGAGGGATGGGGAGGAGGGAGGAGAGGGATGGGGAGGAGGGAGGAGAGGGATGGGGAGAAGGGAGGAGAGAGATGAGATGGGGAGAAGGGAGGAGAGGGATGAGAGGGAGAGAAGGGAGGAGAGGGATGAGAGGGAGAGAAGGGAGGAGAGGGATGAGAGGGAGAGAAGGGAGGAGAGGGATGAGATGGAGAGAAGGGATGAGAGGGATGAGATGGAGGAGGGAGGGAGATGGAGAGAAGTGAGGAGAGGGATGAGATGGAGAGGGAGGGAGGAGAGGGATGGGGAGAAGAGGGATAGAGAGAAGGGAGGAGAGGGATAGAGAGAAGGGAGGAGAGGGATGGGGAGAAGGGAGGAGAGGGATAGGGAGAAGGGAGGAGAGGGATCGGTAGAAGGGAGGAGAGGGATAGAGAGAAGGGAGGAGAGGGATGGGTAGAAGGGAGGAGAGGGAAGAGGTGGAGAGGTGGGAGGAGAGGGATGGGGAGAAGGGAGGAGAGGGATGGAGAGAAGGGAGGAGAGGGATGGAGAGGGATGGGGAGAAGGGAGGAGAGGGATAGAGAGAAGGGAGGAGAGGGATAGAGAGAAGGGAGGAGAGGGATAGAGAGAAGGGAGGAGAGGGATAGAGAGAAGGGAGGAGAGGGATAGAGAGAAGGGAGGAGAGGGATAGAGAGAAGGGAGAAGAGGGATAGAGAGAAGGGAGGAGAGGGATAGAGAGAAGGGAGGAGAGGGATAGAGAGAAGGGAGGAGAGGGATAGAGAGAAGGGAGAAGAGGGATAGAGAGAAGGGAGGAGAGGGATGGGGAGAAGGGAGGAGAGGGATAGAGAGAAGGGAGGAGAGGGATGGGGAGAAGGGAGGAGAGGGATAGAGAGAAGGGAGGAGAGGGATAGAGAGAAGGGAGGAGAGGGATAGAGAGAAGGGAGAAGAGGGATAGAGAGAAGGGAGGAGAGGGATGGGGAGAAGGGAGAAGAGGGATAGAGAGAAGGGAGGAGAGGGATAGAGAGAAGGGAGGAGAGAGATGGGGAGAAGGGAGGAGGGATGGGTAGAAGGGAGGAGAGGGATGGGTAGAAGGGAGGAGAGGGATGGAGAGGGATGGGAGAAGGGAGAAGAGGGATAGAGAGAAGGGAGAAGAGGGATAGAGAGAAGGGAGGAGAGGGATAGAGAGAAGGGGGAGAGGGATAGAGAGAAGGGAGAAGAGGGATAGAGAGAAGGGAGGAGAGGGATGGAGAGAAGGGGGAGAGGGATGGAGAGAAGGGAGAAGAGGGATAGAGAGAAGGGAGAAGAGGGATAGAGAGAAGGGAGGAGAGGGATGGAGAGAAGGGGGAGAGGGATAGAGAGAAGGGAGGAGAGGGATGTGTAGAAGGGAGGAGAGGGAAGAGGTGGAGAGGTGGGAGGAGAGGGATGGGGAGAAGGGAGGAGAGGGATGGAGAGAAGGGAGGAGAGGGAGGGAGGAGGGGGATGGAGAGAAGGGAGGAGAGGGATGGAGAGAAGGGAGGAGAGGGATAGAGAGAAGGGAGGAGAGGGATAGAGAGAAGGGAGGAGAGGGATGGAGAGAAGGGAGGAGAGGGATGGGGAGAAGGGAGGAGAGGGATGGGGAGAAGGGAGGAGAGGGATGGGGAGAAGGGAGGAGAGGGATGGGGAGAAGGGAGGAGAGGGATGGGGAGAAGGGAGGAGAGGGATGGGGAGAAGGGAGGAGAGGGATGGGGAGGAGGGAGGAGGGGGATGGAGAGGAGGGAGGAGAGGGATGGAGAGGAGGGAGGAGAGGATGGAGAGGGAGGAGAGGAAGGGATGGAGGAGAGGAGAGGGATGGAGAGGAGGGAAGAGAGGGATGGAGAGTAGGGAGGAGAGGGATGGAGAGGAGGGAGGAGAGGGATGGAGAGGAGGGAGGAGAGGGATGGAGAGGAGGGAGGAGAGGGAGGGAGAGGAGGGAGGAGAGGGATGGAGAGGAGTGAGGAGAGGGATGGAGAGGAGTGAGGAGAGGGATGGAGATGGAGAGGAGAGGGATGGAGATGGAGAGAAGGGAGGAGAGGGATAGAGATGGAGAGAAGGGAGGAGAGGGATGGGGAGGAGGGAGGAGAGGGATGGAGAGGGATGGAGAGGGAGGAGAGGAAGGAGGAGAGGAGAGGGATGGAGAGGAGGGAAGAGAGGGATGGAGAGGAGGGAGGAGAGGGATGGAGAGGAGGGAGGAGAGGGATGGAGAGAAAAGGGATAAAGAGAAGGGAGGGATGAGATGAGAGAAGGGAGGGATGAGATGGAGGAGAAAAGAGGGATGGAGAGGAGAGAAGGGAGATGGAGATGGGAGAAGAGGGATGGAGAGAAGGGGAGAGAGGGATGGAGATGGAGAGAAGGGAGGAGAGGGATAGAGATGGAGAGAAGGGAGGAGAGGGATGGGGAGAAGGGAGGAGATGGATGGGGAGAAGGGAGGAGAGGGATGGGGAGGAGAGGGATGGAGAGGGAGGAGAGGAAGGAGGAGAGGGATGGAGAGGGAGGAGAGGAAGGAGGAGAGGAGAGGGATGGAGAGGGGAGAGGGATGGGATGGAGAGGAGGGAGGAGAGGGATAGAGATGGAGAGAAGGGAGGAGAGGGATAGAGATGGAGAGAAGGGAGGAGAGGGATGGGGAGGAGGGAGGAGAGGGATGGGGAGGAGGGAGGAGAGGGATGGGGAGGAGGGAGGAGAGGGATGGGGAGGAGGGAGGAGAGGGATGGAGAGGAGGGAGGAGAGGGATGGAGAGGGAGGAGAGGAAGGAGGAGAGGAGAGGGATGGAGAGGAGGGAAGAGAGGGATGGAGAGAAAAGGGATAAAGAGAAGGCAGGGATGAGATGAGAGAAGGGAGGGATGAGATGGAGGAGAGAAGAGGGATGGAGAGGAGAGAAGGGAGATGGAGATGAGAGAAGGGGAGGAGAGGGATGGAGAGGAGAGAAGGGAGATGGAGATGAGAGAAGGGGAGGAGAGGGATGGAGAGAAGGGGGGAGAGGGATGGAGAGAAGGGGAGGAGAGGGATGGAGAGAAGGGGGGAGAGGGAGGAGAAAAGAAGGGTGAGGGGAGGGATAAAAAGATTGAGGGAGGGAGAAAGAGGAGTTGGTTACAAAGAAAGAAAGAGAAAGGGATAACAGGATAAAGAGAGAAAAGGGTAAGTAAGTCAGTCAATGGAGTGGGCACTGGACACTGAGATACCCTACAGCAGTCACTCTTCTGTGTCAGTCAGTCAGTCAGTCACTCTTCTGAGTCAGTCAGTCAGTCAGTCAGTCAGTCTTCTGAGTCAGTCAGTCAGTCAGTCAGTCAGTCAGTCAGTCAGTCAGTCAGTCACTCTTCTGAGTCAGTCAGTCAGTCAGTCACACACACACACACACACACACAAAGTTGTGTAATTAACACTGCTATTTCCCAGATAAATAAAAGAGGCTATAAACGCAGTGAGGTGCAACATAAAGATACTTTTCAACAGCGTTTTGAGAGTGCACGTGGGACGGCGTGCATGTTTTGAGAGTGCACGTGGCACGGCGTGCACGCTAAGGAAGGACGGGGAGAGGAGTGTGGAAAGAAGCAGGGACTTGTGATTTCTTCAGTGGGGGAGGAAGCACTAACGAGCCATGTCAATCCTCTAAAGCTTCCTCTCTGATTTGTCTCCTACTTCATCAGTACTGGTCTGAAAGCACATGCTATTTGAAAACATTACGGTGGATGTCTACTGGGAAGGGATACGGACCGGTCTTGCAGGACAGGGAAGTAGTGGACATAGTTTGTCCCGTTGATGCTGATGGATCCTGAACCGCTGTCTCTCAGTAGGACAGTACCCGTAGCGGTCTTCCTTCTGCCTGGAGAGACACACACAACTTATTATCCCCGATCTCCCTCTTCTACCATGAAGCCCTGGTCAACCAATGACTGTAGGTCATTCTTTGAAAGGGAAAGATTAGACCCGGGTTTCTGTCAACTGCTTTAAGACAAATGTAAATAAATGCTACTCGTAACATATTGATCCATTGATTGATAAAAGCCCAGTCGTATTAATTGATTGCGGTTTACCATCTCCGGTGCTGTAAGCCACCCCGTGCTGGTCGTATTGTAGGGGCTGGACCTGCTGCTTGGAGGACTGGATCTCCAGCTGTCTGCGGTAGCGCTGGACAAAGTCCTCCTCCACAGAGCAGTAGGGCAGAGACAGCAACCTCTCCATCAGCTGGATGAACCG